>NC_061111.1:27451441-27559355 GCF_002878395.1 Capsicum annuum
TTTTTTTTTTTTTTTTTTTTTTTTTTTTTTTTTTTTTTACATTTTGAACAATTTTATAACATTCAATATATATCCTCTTAAGAAGAACTATAAAGCTCCATTTTAAATGAGTTTTGATCTTATTAGACATTCAACAAACACATAATTCTTTTTAAAAGGATATATTAATTTCTCCAATTTCGTGTTTATGGCAAATTGATATATTAATTTCTCTAATTTTTGGAGAAATTTTGAATATATTAATCTTCCCAAGCGCTGCTGCAACAATGACTTTACCACAATAAAAATGTCATTGCAGCGGCTCCTTGCCGCTTCCACGATACCATTGCAACAATACTTTTACCACTGCACATACACCCATGGAGTAAGATGCCAGGGCCACCCCGAATTGAAGCTGCTGAATGGGGGAGGGAGTGGGGTGGGGTGATAAATAAAATAAAAATGAAAAATTTATTTAAAAATATAAATAAAATATGAAATTCAATTATTTAACATGTGACAACATCTGATTGGTGCGAGCAATCACTTTCTTTTTTGTGACTGAAATTCAGCAAAAAATGGTCTCTTTCCAACCACTTAATTAAGATTCGTGGGGTAATAGGTCGAAAGTAAAGTTTAGGTGACTTTTTAAAAAATTCGAACAAGATCAGAAGATCTTTATATATTTTCTCTTCAAAATATAATGAGTTGAATACTGAAAATCTTAAATATTAAATTCATGCATAAAACTTTAATCCAGAATTTACTTTTATATACATCATGTGTAGCTTCATTTTCTTACTGACTTTAAATATTGAACTTTGTTTACCTGTCCATTTATATATCCCTCAAATTAAGTTCCACATGACAACCACCGATATATACTTACTTGAATCGCTCACACAATTCAAGTATTTATGGCCATTGAAAGAACCAATAGGGCTAGCTTTTTCTTTTGATTGTATTTCCAAGCTACTGGTAAAGGCAGTAACTGATCAGTCTCATGCGTTTATCATTTAGTGGTAGAGTTAGAATTATCAGTAAGGCGATTTAAATATTTTAGAAAAATAAATAAATCAAAGAAGTTAAAAGAAATTCAACATCTATTATGAATGCATAAAAAATAATTTTAACTTTACATGAATGTAACTTTTTGTCCAATGAGATTAGAATGAACCCTCTTACACCCACTTGGTTCCGCCCTTGTTCCATTCTCGTTCTGTCGAACCCTGAATGGACTATGAGACTAATTATTTGATTCAACCAACCCAAAAATACTTTAGCATGATCTGATATTATTCGTTTCAGACTTAAATCCATGCATTTTTTTAAATCAAAAAACCCTTACACAACATCCAATTTGAAATTTTATATTTACCTCCAACATAGAAATGTAGACAACGACCTAGATATTACAATAGTTGAAAACAACTTTGAGAATTACTAAATGATGAGAAAATAGTGAAAGCAGGTAAGTTTAGTGGAAGGAGCATTTACCACACAACCGTTTACTTTGTATCTTACCACCTTTTTAGACTTTTAAACATAAAGCAAGTTGTTAGTACTTTTTTCATTTTACTCCTATTTCTCTTACAAAATATAAAAAATAACTTCAATTTATATTCATAATCGAATACAATATCAACTTCAATTTTAAAAAATTATAATTTTCAAGAAACACGGGACCTTAGTCTCTTAAAAAGTAATAAGTTAAATAGAATGATAATTTTTTATTATCTTTTAAAAAGGGTAGCTCGATAGATCAAAGCTTCCGCTATGCACGAGGTTTGGACCAAAAGAGTTTATTGTATGCAAGATAAGGTTACACACAATAGAATTTTGTGATCCAGCCCCTCCCCGGACCCTACGCCTAATGAGAGCGTTAGTGCATTAAGCTACCGTTTTATCTTTTGAATACAATAAATGCAATGTTTGCGAAACATTTAGAAATGACTATACTTAACATAATATGGTAAGTTAGTAAATAAATGATAAATTATCTTTTGATTTTCTAAATTGAATAAATAAAATTGGACATTTATTTTTAATATAGTGAATAAGTAAAAATAAACGAGTAATGCTATTTTTCAATGTCTAATCAAAGCCATTAATTTTTAATGCGCTTTCTTAAAAGGTCTATTAGAATTTCAATGAGTGGCTACGGCAAGCTGTATGAATAAGGTATTGGTCAACAATTGTTAAACTTGCCTAAATTGGAAATATTCGCATGTTTATCTTTTCTTTTAAAATTTTTGATTACTTTAATTACATAAATTAAATATCTGACAAGCACTACCATGTGTTCACTAAGTTAATATAATGTTCTTGTTTGAATTTAAAATTAACCAACCTGGCAATGTTGTGAGACCTTTCAAACATGCTTAAATAGCAGCCTTGTTGATTTCATTTTCTAATGTCAATTCTTTAGGGTTCTTAAGTCTTCGTGCAAATTCTTTGTATTGAGATAAAATCTTCAAAAAAAATTTAATGGCTTCATCATATAAGAAAAGCATTTATATGCTTCTTTTTCATGTGTTCATTTTCCTTCTTCTACAACAATGTGAGTTGATAGTTGCATCAAGAGTAGTAGTTATGAAATTTCACCCACCTAAGCCTCCTTCTACTAATATATTTTTGTTCAATCGTTACAAGAAGTATGAAATTGTAAAAGATTACACTGGTCCAGGACATAGCCCTGGAATGGGCCATCAAAATCCACCAGGCGCATCATGAGCTACTGACTAGTGCCAGCAGAGAGACGAAACCGGGATCTAGAGCTTGTCTATAACGAGTGTGATTTTACTATATGTATACATCTCATTTTTGGCACATATGTATACATATTTCTGTCCAAAAACACTGTCTTCTGTTGAATGCATAGAATCCGCTTTAGATCTGCTACTAAAAAACAAACATACCCTATTTCAATCGAGTACTCTAGTTTTTTTTTTCTTACTTCTAATTTTTTTTTTTTTCTGGAGGACGGTAAGGTTGATGCTGAAGGGTTGAAGAATATTGTGACAATATTTTTTCTGCAGCTTGATCGAGGTTTCTACAATTTGTTTTACTTGTTTTTTTTTTCTTCATTCTTCTCAATAAGATGTTATTGAGATTACGCATGCATGTAGCAATTAGTAGTTTTTTTTTTTTTTTTTTTTTGTGGGGGGGGGGGGTATTTAGCTCTATTATTTTGCTAGTTTTTATTGTTTTCGTCTTTTATGTATTGGGAGATTTTGAATTGATTTATTGTACTCTTGTTCTTTTTTTGGAAATTCTTGGACTAACTGGTAAAGTTGTTGTCATGTGACTAAGAGGTCATAAATTTAAGCCTTAAAACAGTTTGGGGCAGAAATATAAGGTAAAACTGCATACAATAGACCCTTGTGGTCGGATCCTACCCCGAACCCTGCACATATCAGAAGCTTTAGTATACCGAACTTTTTCTGTAAAGTCTTTAATCTATTTTAACGAAGGTGAAGGGTTCGAGCACAAAGGTAAACAATCACTAGTGGGTATTCAGTCTTGAATATCAAAACATATTAATTTTATTTTGAATTTTCAAAGTTGGAGTTGGAACTAATTTACTTGAAACACACCCCTAAGTCGATTGTAAAAGTAAAAAAAAAAAAAAAAGATGTATAATAAAAATTGCTCTAAATTAAGATTAATATCTCAAAAATAGACACTCACATAATGTTATAAATTAGATCCGGTATATGATGAATTACCACATATTATTATAAATATTTTTTTTTATTTGAAATTTTTGAAATTAAAATTGGAGATAGAGTTTAATATGGTTATAGTTACTTACAGATTTCACCTGGCCTTGGAATAGCAGGATCACTCCTGTTAAGGAAATACGAGGTTAACGAAAGAACTAGGATAAGTTTAAAATTGGGGCCACTAATAAATAAATATAAAATAAAGAAATAAACATGCAAGACAGTTAAGATGTTAAATAAAGCAGGGGACCAAGTATGTCCTTAAAAGTATTTTAAAATCGAACAGATATATTATTTGTTAACAATTTAGTAGCATATGTCCTTATCATTCAATAGTTAGTCCAAACATATCATTTATTTAATAGGAGACCGCAATTAACATAATTAGCTTAATAGTAAGAAAAAAGAAAGCAAAATACACTTAAAGTATGCAAAATTGACCATATATTCCCCTCGATTAACAATTTAACACTTCTTTAATATGTACGAATTTAACATTTATTTTTTACTTGTGTATATATAACAATCAAAGTCAAGCACCAATTTCCAATTTTGAATGTAATAGTTTACCTTAAGTTAATATTGTTACTCTATAACTTCTTGTTTTACATGATAACGATATAACAATATATCACATTAACATACGTTCATATCTTCAGTGATAAAAATTATACAATTAAATAGTAGTTCTTAAGTTTCCCAAGTTTTTACAACCTATTCACGCATCCTACTTGTGTCCTAAATTAAGAATGAGACAATTTTCATCATGTTATTATTAAAAAAAATATTGAATATCATTCATCAGTGACATTAAAGAAGGTTATATTCGTCCAATTTTGTATATTGTAAGGATACATTTTTTTCATTTTTATTATTATTAATCTACCAATTAGGGTAATTTGGGGTTTCACTTAAATTAAGGGTATATTTGGAACTATACATATGGCACATATTTAGTTCTTATGGAGGTTTAATTGAGATGTTTAGAGTCAAGGTGTAACAGTGGCTTACACCATGATAGTTAAGGACATGTATGATGACATCAAGACCTGAGTTAGAACAACAATAGGAGACTCAGGGCTAGTTGTGGGGTTTCACCAGGGTTCGGTCCTTAGTCTATTTTTATTTGTCTTAGTGATAGAGGGACTGAAAGTTTGGAAACAAATTCAAGAATCTAGAAATTTTAGGTTAAGCAGGACTAATTAAGACTCAGTACTGGGAGTGTGAGTTTAGCAGCTAGTACATGAGACAGAGGTGGAAAGATTGATACACAAGATATACACATGATAGGAAGTTTCAAGTACTTTGGGTTCATAAGACAAGGTACCCGACATATTGATGATGATACTGCACACCGCTCACATCAGAACAGTATGGAAGAAATAAAAGCTACCGACTCTATGATAAGAATGTGTCCCAAGGCTTTGAAGTAAATAAAGCAAAGATACAATTTGTATAGGCGCGACACACACACATATATAAATTTTTTTTTTTCTATTTCTTTGTAAATAAAAGTGAAGATACTGTTAAGAATTTGTGCCCTATTGATTATCTTATTTTCGCCTAACTGTTGCCTATTGATGGAATGGGTTGCCTGACATGTTCCACGGAAGTAGTAAAACAGAAAGTAAAGAACACAGTGGATTTTTACGTGGAAAACACCCGGCTCAAAAGGTGTAAAAAACCACGACCTGCACCTCTACAGGATTTAACCCCAACTTCAGTAAATAACTCTGAGCCTCAACAACGACTGATTACAAAACTCTTGTAACCAACAAATAGGAATTATAAACTCTAATCCCTATAACTCAACAACTAGGAATTATAAACTCTAATTCCTAACTACACACACCTCCCAAGATATGGGATCCCAAAATTTCTGAGTTTCCCCAACTCGAAGACTAGCTCCTAGTTCAGTTTATAACACACTAAAACTAATATTACATCAATAGTTCAAACACAATGAACAACTCTAAAATTCAACGCCAAAACTCTTAGCTGGATTCTGTACTGAGGACCAGGTTCTTCAACGTGTTTCTTCAGTGATTGAATAGCACTTCGTAAAGTTAATCTGTTGATTGTGCTTTTCTGCTTTTAAGTGCCTGAAATATTCTGACTGATGCATCTTCTATTTAAGCATAGCTCTTCAAAGAGTCATTCTTTATTTCAAACTCCTCCTTTAACTAGAACTCTCATTGCATAGAGTCCTACTTCAAGTGAGACTCTTTCTTTAACTCCAACTCTTGTTTCCTTAGTGTTGTAGTAAAACTCCAACTCTTTTAAATCAGCACATGTTTATTTATCAGAATCTTTCTCCTCCCACACATAGGACTCTTCAAGATATACTCAGAAGTGAAACTCCTGAATTATTCTGACTGATGCATCTTCTATTTAAGCATAGCTCTTCAAAGAGTCATTCTTTATTTCAAACTCCTCCTTTAACTAGAACTCTCATTGCATAGAGTCCTACTTCAAGTGAGACTCTTTCTTTAACTCCAACTCTTGTTTCCTTAGTGTTGTAGTAAAACTCCAACTCTTTTAAATCAGCACATGTTTATTTATCAGAATCTTTCTCCTCCCACACATAGGACTCTTCAAGATATACTCAGAAGTGAAACTCCTTCTTCACGTATGACTCCTTTTTCAACTCAAATTGCTTTCCCTTATCATTAAGTGTTTGAATCAAATTCAATTTGTTATATTCTCCACATGATTAGTAGCTTGAGTATATCATTAGGCTTGCTTATTCATTTTTGTATTTAAGAAATCTTGTCTGCATCTATCAGTGAAACTGAAAATCAGCTTTCCTATGCGGGGACCAACTCAAGTAACATGTTTGATTCATGTGTCAGTTTGTCAATCATCAAAACTACATAGTACCCAATAGATACAACTTGTGTAGTTTTTAATTTCAGTTCTTGATATTTATCAGCTCTGGGCTCTTGAAACATTGGACGCAACAAAAGCGTAAAAGAAAAGAGAGTAACGACAATCTCTTCAAAAATTAAATAATGTCATGAATCATGATATATCTCACCTTTAATTTCAATAAGCTAATACCTATTTCCAAGGTCATATGAAAGTGCTGATGTATATGATCATGATAATTATATTTATATTATCTCCAAGTCCATTGTCTCTTTTATTTTTTAAAAAAATATAAGTGATAAGTGCACCACTTGTTCTTGTTTGAAAACGAGGGTATTTTTCCTTAAAAGAAAATGAAGAGCTCATAGACAAGGCTGTATGTCAAGATTCTGGTCATCATAATCAAAATCTTTAATGTGGGTTAATCACAGCGTAATTTAATTAGTCTCTAATTAATGGCGGACTCCAAGAAAAGATAGTACTTAATATAAAATAAAAATCTTTATTTATATGCCCATGATGAGTTTGTCAAAATCTCATGAGTTGGGAAGTTAAAGTGCTAAAAGAGCACCCATTCTTATTACATCAGCCAATGATTATGTCACTCTATAATAAAGAATTTGTAAGTGAACTTGTTTAAATTGAGTGATCTTATTCATATATCATATAAATTAAATTAAATAATTTTAGTAGATAAATTACTATATTAAATGACCGTATATGTTATTAACTTCAAACTATGTCACCCTATAGTTAATCATAATAATTTTAACAAGGTTCACAATTATATATATATATATATAAAGTATGGAAATGTGCATTGCACGTTTATTCTAAATTAAATATTAAATGTAAATTTTATAATGCAAATGATAAAATTTAAATGGTACATATATTATTGAAATTTCTCTCTATGCTATAAAATATAAACCAAAATATAAAAACAAAAAAGGTATCAACTTTGAACCTGCAATATAATTTTAGGTGGTCTTTGTAGTAGTTTATTCGTACAATGACTGTATTAGTTTGTGTGCATAATGACTGATACCTCCCACCTACACAAATATCGAACAACTCTATCGATCAATACTTATTACAAAAAGAAAACAAAAATCACCTAACTTCTTTTGCCTATATATGGAAAATCATCTCCTAATTCTCATTCATTTTATTGACCACTAAATAATAGCTTAATTGTACAATATTCTCACTTTAATCTTTCACCAGATTTGTTAACATCTCCGCAAAATGTCTCCTTCATGTGCATTTCATAGAGTATACGTTGACAATTTTTTTAATATGTACTATCAGCATCGTGTAAACTATCACATATGCATCCTTATTCATTGCAATTCATAAGCATTGTGACAAAAAAATATAAGTTATAGATTAGTTCATTTTAAACCTCGAATAAAATAGAGAAAGATACAATCCGTTTCATAATATGTTCTATATCCAAGTAAAAAAATGTTGGATTGTGATTTTGTTCCTAAAAAAGTGTATGCTTAAACTTTCAAAAATACTTTGAACATAATCTTTCTAATATGCCCTTGAATTTAAATATAGTAATCAATGTCAACTTAAAAACAAATAAAATTTAGTTAGAAGTAAGTTGATAAAATTAACTTTAATTTTCTAAGAATGAATAGTTTATGAAAGAGAGTGCCAAACTAAAAAGAACACTTATTTAAGAATGAAGGAAGTACCCAAGAATTACGGTGACACTTCTACCCAATAAGAATCACTTTCCCATCTTTGTTTTAACAATGTTTTTTCTATATAGTTATTTTTGTTTTCCGTTTTGTTCACAAGATAGTAGACGAGTAGTGGGAAAAAAAAAAAAAACAAGAAACCTAAATTTGGTATTCCTTGATTTTCACCCTCCAACTTTCATTAAAAAATTAAACTCCCCTCTCAACATTGAATACTAATCATACTCCTCTCTTTATCTCGTGCGATGCTCATTTTGTTCTTATAATTTTAATTCTATATTTATGTAATATATTTTTATATTGTATGTAATGAATATTTTTTTAACATGGATATTTATAACATTTTATTTAAGTTTATTAACTTTATACGCAAATTAATACGTTTTATAAATTTATCACAAAATTTAATATTATTATTAAGATCGTTATTTTAGTATTATATGTATTAAAGAGTCGTTTGGTGTGAGGTATAATTATAATAATTCAGAGATAAAGTTCATGATTATTTATCATGTGTTTAATTAGATGTATTAGGTAGTCTCAAAATTATTTGTCGCACCATTTATACCACAGTGATGAGATAAGTTATCACACATACATGTTAGTACAACTTATTTTGTAATAACTAACCCCAGAATAACTTGTTTCCAAACAACCCACCCCTAAGTGTGTATATATACATATTTATGTACATGCATGTGCGTATATTTCGTGTTTTATCACTCTCTTACTAAATTTATTTTGTATTACTTAACTTTTTGTTGATATAACACAATCCTTAAGAAAATTTTACTTAGAGGTATATTTTGCTAAATTAACCTTATTAATGATAGTTTGAAACTTTAAATTTGTCTATACTATTACTTTATATAGTTATTTAAAACTAAAGGGTAGAAAAAAAAACATAATACAATTCTCTTGGTTCCACAAATTGAGCAGATAAAATAAAACATTTATTTTTAGCATGAGGATCAAGTGATAAGAAACGATATTATCTATTATCTATATCAGTAAATAAGCTATGATTGCCATTAATAGAGTATTACATATTTTATAATTTATATAAATAAATATAATCTTTAAATTTTGATCTTATTTTTATTCGAGAAAAACATTTAGAATCCCCGAACTATGACCAAATTTTCTACGACACACATCAACTTCACGGGGGTCCTAGTACACCTTAAACTAAATTTTAGCGTATTTTTGTCAATCTTTTTAGCTAACGTGATACCTTTTGTCAACTGTTTTAGATGGCGTGACACCTTTGATATGTGCTCTATTTTATGTAATAAAGATGCCACATTAGCACAAAAAATGATAAAAATACGCTAAATTTGAGTTCAGGAGATAATAGGAGCCCTGTGAAGTTGGAGTGTGTCGTAACAACTTTGACCATAGTTTGGGATGGTACTAGAGGCTTATCTATTTCATTTATTGTTTGTATTTTCTGCATTGAAATATGTTTATAAAATTAATAGTACTTATTATTTTCAATTGTTAAAATAAATATTATAGTTTTGATTATTATTAATAAAACTAATTTTCTTATTATGCTAATTTCTTCATAAAGATCATCATTAGCTTATATATTTCTTACTTTTTTTTCTAGAAGATAATGTTTATGTTTTTATGAAAATTTTGTTATATGAATAATGTTTATGTTTTTATGAAAAATTTGTTATATGAGTTTTTTTTAAAATGAAAATATGATGATTTTAAAGAAGTTAAAAAAAAGAATAAAAAAATTGACGATAAAGGGTAAAATAGAAATTTTAAAAAATTGATTTTTAAGACAAAGTTGGGAAGGAAAAATGATTTTGACCCATTCCTTAACTCACACAATTTAAAAGAGCATTTATAAAGAAAGGAGGAATGGGAGAGAGTGAAAGATTACGTGAAATTTGCATATTCAATTGCTCTTCTAGGCGACTTTAAATATAAAAGTTTAAATAAGAGAAGAAATTAATTATTAGAGATTTTTGAGCCATTAATTTCCTACTTAATTGTCCCCGAGACTTAATCTTCATCAGTTTCTTGACAAATGATGGAAAAGGACCACCATTTGCTTAATCAGAATATAATAAGCCTAAAGATAGAAAACTGACTTTTGAAATGGACTTTTGGATGTCATATATTGTAATATAAAAGACAACCATGGTCATAAATATTTTAATAAGGAATTAAATATACATAATCAAAAAGATTAAGGTATAGTAAAGGTGGATAACCAAACACTAAACTAAAGAGATTCAAAATTTAGAGAGATAGTAAATGTGACAAATCCTTTTATATATCAAGAGAAAAATACTATATTTGCTTATTGCTTTATGTTTAACATTAAATACTCATTCCTCAAGTTCATTGAGATTATATAAATATCAATTAATATGAATTTTATTATGAAATATATATATTACCTATTTAAGAGGCATGCAAAGTTCATTATAAATAAATAAAAGTGAATGAAAGGAGTTAATAAAAAAGGGTGAGATCTCTTTTCAACTATATTTATATTCTTTTATCAAAATAACATATAAAATTATTGTTAATCATTGAGCTTTTATATATTAATTGATGTAATAAGTTTTATGCATGAAACAGTTTGTCCAGTTTATCAGAAATAATTAATAACTAGATTTGAGATTTGAAAATAGTTCAAGTAATTAAATAAAGGAAAGAGGAAGGACAAATTAGAAAAACATATCTAAAAGAGTTGATCATTGCTAAACGAAAAATATAACGACCCTAAAAAAATAAAAAAATACACATTAAATAAAATTGAAAAAGGAGAGAGACAAAGCGAAAGTACTATTAATTTTCAAAGACAAACAAGAAAAAGAACACATTAGTTAAGATTAGAAAAGAATAAAAACAAAGAAGTGCAAAAAAAATATATATATATATATATATCAACTTTTTTGTAGGAACTAGAAAAAACAAAATTCAACGTGACTGAGAGGGTTGATTTTCTTTTTTAAAAGAGTTATCGTACTATTTATAATATGTTTTATATTTTATAAATGAAATTAAACTGCGTGTATAAACCTAAAGTATCTTTTAAGTAAAAACAAATTTTATCCATAATATCATGAGATTAAAAATAAATATCTATTTTTAAATTTTAGAAAATTAATACGTAATAAGTTTTTTTATTTTGCCTAAAAAATAGGCAGTAATAATACATAACAAACATAGGTACTTTTGTTAGAATTCTTAACGCCAAAAAAAAATAGGCAGTTTAATTGCAGTTTTTTATTTTCTAAAAAACATGAGAGTTTTTATTTGTCAAAAAGAATAGGTAATTTTGATAGGATTCCTTCTGCAATTTAATTTACCTAAAATAAGGTGAGCTTTTTAGTTTTCAAAGACTCCTACTATAATATAGTTTGGCTAAAATAGGTAAGATTTTTAGTTTTAAAGAAATATTTATTATTAGTGTTTATATATAATTATCATTTATGAAAAAGTGTAAAAAGATAATGTTGTCTAAAAAGTAGTCTTTTAATGAAGAATAAAAAATTCAAATATTTTTAAGATCCTTCACACTTTTATAATAGATTAAAAATTAAAATTAGAGATTAGAGATATAGATAGATATTGGAGAATAGAAATAGAAATTAGAGATTAGAGATATAGATTACACGCTAACATATAAGAGATTAAAAATTAAAGATAGAAATAGAAATTAAAAATTAGAGATTTATGATCGCACATAAATCCATACTTATTAAAAAGGCGTAATACATAAATATGACCATAAACTTGACACCAAATTATAACTTTGACCTTAAATTTTGATAGTTCACAAATAGGACATTTAACTATTCAAAACCTGAAAAAATATGACCTCCGATTTTGCAATCCCCATGTGTGAGTTTCACTCGCGCCTATGTGGAAAGCTCATCCAATCACACGGTGCCACATCGTTAAAAGAGCTGACTTGGAGGGAGGTCATATTTGTGCAGTTTTGAATAGTTAAAGGTCATATTTATGCACTGTCAAAGTTTTACTTTTTGTGTTAAAACGGCGTCATTTTTTTAATTTTTTTAATTATTATTATTATTATAATTTTTTTTTTATTTCTATAGCAGCAACACCTAACTTTTTTTTATTAAAAAAAAAACCACTAGCAAGGATCGAACCCGCGTAGTAGGCTGAAGGAGCACCAAAGAAGAGCAAATAACACCACTGGGCTATCTAAGTTCCTTGTTTCATGTGGTTCAATATTAATAAACGCACATAAATATAGATTTTCTACCTTATATATACAACGTAATTTTTTTACCGAGGGTGTTCGGGTGAACCCATGGCAACCACGTAGGTCCGTCCCTGCGTTAATTTAATAACTTTTTGATAACGTTAATTTAATACTAACATTTTAATAATGTTAATTTGATAACGTTAATTTAATATACTACTACTACTATCCTTAATAACGTTAATTTAATAACGTTTTATTAAAACTATAATTTTTTTATTATTAGTATAGTTTCATCTTTAATTTGATATTTAAATATAAATTATATTTAGATATATTATATAACATAAATTCTCCCTTTGCTTTATAATATATATACATTCCCGCGCGATTTTTCGTATGAGGCTGACCCACCTAATTAATAAATCTTCAATATTGCTCTTTTTCTGCAATGACAAAAGAAATTAGATGTCATTTTCATCTTTGAGCCGAAAATAATGAAAAATAATAGGGAAAAGTCATTTAAAGGTCATATTTATGCAGTTTTGAATAGTTAAAGGTCATATTTGTGCACTGTCAAAGTTTAAGGTCAAAGTTATAATTTGTTGTCAAGTTTAGGGTCATATTTATGTATTATGCCCTTAGATTTTAAGCTGAATGCACCTAGTTTTGCGTGTTGAACATGCATTTTGCCATGTAGGATCGGAGGTCGTATTTGTGCAGTTTTGAATAGTTAAAGGTTATATTTGTGCACTGTCAAAGTTTAAGGTCAAAATTATAATTTGATGTCAAGTTTAGGATCATATTTGTGTACTGTAAAAGTTTAAGGTCAAAGTTATAATTTAGTCTCAAGTCTAACCTAGAAAGAATATAAGTTCTTGCTCACTACTCTACAAGGCACAAGGGGTAATTGTTAAAATACAGTAAAAACGAACTGGTATCGGAAAGTTTAGCATTTTCCAGCTTTGTAATTTTTTTTTGAATTTGTACTTTCTTCGTTCTTTTTATTTTTCATATTTTGACTTGACATAATAGCTATTTTACTAAAGTATTCCTATTAAATGATGTTTACATTGTGTTTTTGAAATTAATTTGTAAAATAAACAATAAATGCCAAGGGTAAAATAAGAAAGAAAATATCTCTTTTCTTGATTTGTCAAAAATAACAAGTAAAAGTAAAAATACAAATAATAAATTAGTGACAAATAAAAGTGAACGGAGGAAATATCACAAAGTTTAGTGATGTTTTTGTCACAAAAGATAGTTAAGTGATTTTTGTAAAAGTTAGTGCTATCTAAGCACAAGTATATTATTATATTGGTTTATATAGGTTTTGTTAAATATTGTCTTGAATTTTCTATTTACCTGGATTCTATAATATTTGTGTTTAACTTCAGAAAGATTTTATTAGTGAAATAAATTTCCTCGTAGAAAATATCTTTCATAATATAATTAGTTAATTCCTTCTTGGAGGAGAAGTTTTGAACTTATCATTCTTCTCAAACCATAACCCAATAAATCTGGTTTTAAAAGAGTTTTTTTTTTTGGATATTTTCTCTCTCATTAGTTTTTATCTTTTCAATATTAGTTTTTAATACGTAGGACGTTTGACCAAATCATATTAATAATATACTTTTTAGTATGTTTTCCTTTTAGTATGAATTATTGCATCTACGATTCGTAAATTATTAGCTCCTGCATGACGCCCTATTAGTTTAGAACCCAACAGATTTTGGTTTGTGCAAAACTCGTGGATGAGCGAGAATATGTAAATATTTTTATAAAATTATAAGGTGGATATGCAGCTGCGGTTCTTGGTGATGCGTGTCATTGTCAATAGCAAATGTTTTGTAGGAGCGGGTCTTCCATATATAATAGTGTTGATAATAACAATGGAGATGTTCATCGCAGTAACAAAGAACAAGAAAATGAGAAGTTCATCTCACACAAGGAAATGGAGCAGGCCAAAGCAAATAAAAGGATTGGACCCATATTAGACCAGTCATCTGTACCAATAACCCACAAGTCCAAATATTTAGCTTAGACTAGAAAGTTTTTTTATTTTCGCTTAGAAGAGAAGTTTCTTCTTTTATCTTTATTTTCATTGTTTAGCTTAGAAGAGAAGATTCTTTAACTTGTATAAATAAACATGATTGACAAGAAATATACAGACAAGAAAAATTTTTAAATACTGTCTCTTGTTCTTTACATGGTATCAAAGCTTCTTTGAATATTCTCTCTTCTTTTCCCTACCATGACAAACATAAGTTCTGAGTCACCTTCTGCCCCTGCTACATCCAAAGTATTGGATCAAAGCAGCCCTTATTTCCTTCATTCATCTGATTCACCAGGGGATGTTTTTGGTGAACTCTATTTTTTAAGGAAAGGGTTATGGGGAATGGAGAAGATCCATTCTCATTGCTCTCTCAACTAAAAATAAGCTGGGATTTATTGATGGAAGCTACAAGGCTCCAATCCTTAACAATTGGATCCGGTGCAATGACATGGTTACCAGTTGGTTGCTGAATTCATTTTCTAGAGATATTGCTGATAGTGAAGGGATCTTGAGGACAGATTTGGCCAATCCAATGGGGCCAAATTGTATCAACTGCAAAAGGAAATGAGTAAGTTGTCCTAGGGAACACATGATATTGCAGCATACTAAACAAAAGTCAAGGGGCTATGGAATGATTTAGATACCTTGAACACTAAAAACACCTGCTCTTGTGAGTGTGATTGTGGTGGTAAGATGAGAATGAGTAAAGCACAACAAGATGAGAGACTTATACAATTCCTTATGGGATTGAATGAAGCTTATGAGGCTGTGAAGAGCAACATCTTAATGATTTCTCCTCTATCTTCTGTGAGTCTTGCTTACTCTCTCCTCATTCAAGATGAAAAATAAAGGGAGATTACTGTCTACTCCAACCCTGCAGGGGATCACTCTTTATATTTGGTTGTTGACAGCAATGCACCTCCTCGGTACTCTCAAAATAATCTGAGGAATCATACTCCTGAATATATATCCAAGAAGATTGACACATCTTTGACATGTTCTCACTACAAGAAGGCTGGACACACAGTCGATCAATGCTACAAGATCATTGGCTTTCCTAATGATTTCAAGTTCACCGGAAATAAAAGGATGCAAAACATTATGAGGAGTAATGTTGTTGTTCCCTCCGATTTACCTGGCTATTCTAGTTCTTTACCTAATTGTGCAAATCAAATTGGAAACCAGTTCACCAGTGAACAACTTTCTCAATTGGTTAATATATTAAATCAGGCCAAGATCTCTCAACCAGATGCTTCACTTGCTAATTCTACAGCTACAGCTGCTTCTGCTGGTAATGGTTCAGTTTCCTATTTACTACTCTTAAATTCTAACCCCCTGAATTTTAGATTCAGGGG
Source organism: Capsicum annuum (assembly GCF_002878395.1). NCBI lineage: Eukaryota > Viridiplantae > Streptophyta > Magnoliopsida > Solanales > Solanaceae > Capsicum > Capsicum annuum. Next base: position 27,467,338 of record NC_061111.1, read on the forward strand.
CGAGTCAGCATATGTGTTTTGATGCAACAAACTTCACTACTCTCACACCCCTTAATCAAATCATCAACATTACTTTACCTAATTCTTTTAGGGTAAAAGTAACTCATTCAGGAACTGTTGCTTCATTTCCTGATCTCATTATTCACAATGTGATTTTTGTGCCTACATTCAAGCTCAATCTCCTATCAATTTACAAGTTATGCACACAATTAGATTGTCTAATCATGTTTTCTTCTACCAAATATGTCTTGCAGGCCCCTTCAATGAAAAGGCCTCTGGTTCTTGGTGGAACACAGAATGGACTCTATCATTTTTTTCCTTCACATCTCCAGTCTAAGAGTCCTGTCATGGAAGATGTAGTTTTCTTTTTTAGTTCTAGTTTTTAGATGTAGTTTTCTTTTTTAGTTCTAGTTTTTCCAGTTGTAGTTCCTTATCTAATTCAATTTCAAGTAGTAATAGTTCTGATTTTCATCTATGGCATGTAAGACTAGGGCATTTTCCCATTTCATCAATGAACAAGCTAAGTTCCTTTAAATTCAAATGTGATTCCAATTTTATTTGTGATGTTTGTCATCTTGCTAGGCAAACTAAATTTCCATTTCCACTTAGTCACATTAAAATCAAATCACTTTTTGAACTAATTCACATTGATACATGGGGTCCTTATAAACATTTAACCTACAATGGTTACATATACTTCCTCACCATAGTAGATGATTTTAGCAGAAATACTTGGACTTATCTCTTGAGTACTAAGGCTAATGCTTTTTCTATGCTAAAACAGTTTCTATCCATGGTACAAAGGCAGTTTAAAAATAAAGTGAAAATCATCAGGTCTGACAATACTTTAGAATTGGGAAAGAGAACTGTTACCTCTGAATTTCTACTTTCTCAAGGAATTCTTCATCAAACATTATGCATTTTTACTCCTCAACAAAATGGCATAGTGGAGAGAAAGCACAGACATTTTTTAGAAACTTCTAGGGCTTTGTTGTTTCAGTCTAGCCTACCTATTTCTTATTGGGGTGATTGTGTTCTTATGTCTACTTTTTTAATCAATAGATACCCCTCCAAAGTCTTAAATGGTAAGACCCCTCATGAAGTTTTGTTTGGTTATCCTCCTAAATATCAATTTATCAAGACTTTTGGTTGTCTCTGCTATGCTTCTACTTTAACTTCAAATAGATCAAAATTTTCACCTAGAGCTACTGCCTGTGTGTTTTTGGAATATCCACCGGGACAAAAGGGATATAAGTTATTATTCTCATAAGAAAGGAAAATATTTGTTTCAAGAGATGTTCACTTCCATGAAACAGTTTTTCCTTTCAGGAGGACTTCAGGCTCTGCTCCAATTTTCTCTCATTCACATCCTACCTCTCCAAATTCATATACCATTCCTTTTGGCCCTAATTTAACACCTATCCCCAAAACTACACAAGATCCTCCATCTCCTCCTCCTCCTTCTACCTTTAATTCTAATCCTATCTTCTCTATCCCTAACCCTATTATTTTGTTTACCTCAACCTACTACTCTTCTTGAACCCAGAAGATAATCCAGAACCTATAAAAAACCTACTTATTTAGATAACTATTATTGTAATAATGTGTTTCTCACTGATCTTACCACTTCTTGCTTTGCTTCACCTATCAGTCCCCAGGTTTTTCCCTTCACTGCACTTTCTTCTACAAATCAACTTGTAGTGAATTCTATCTCTTCTGTCACTGAGCCCACTACCTATGCATAACCTGCAATACACCCAGGTTGGCAAGCAACTATGATTGATGAAATTGAGGCCTTGATATCTATAAATGGGTGTACAAAGTGAAACATAGGTCTGATGGTAGTATTGATAGACTCAAAGCAAGACTAGTAGTTCGAGTTGATATTCAAAGGAATGGGATTGAATTTACTGAAACATTTTCACCAGTGGTCAAAATGACAACTATAAGGTATTTTTTTGCTATTGGTGCAAAAAGGAAATAGCCTCTTTTTTAGCTAGATGTCAGTAATGCCTTTCTTCATGGAGACCTTGATGAAGTGGTCTACATGAAGTTTCCAGCAGACATGGTTTTTCCTAGTCCTAATCTTGTTTGTTGACTCAAGAAATCACTCTACGGGTTAAGGCAAACATCGCAAAATGGTTTGCTAGACTATCAGCAGCTCTTCATTTAAAAGGTTTCCACTAATCACTTAATGATTACTTACTATTTTACAAGAAATACGGGGATTTTATTACTATCATTGCTGTATATGTCGATGATATAATCATTACTGGAAGTGATTTCTCTACTATCATACGGTTGAAGGAATTTCTCAATGCAGAATTTAAAATAAATGATCTGGGACACTTACACTATTTTTTAGGACTTGAAGTTTTTAGAGAACACAATGGGTTGATTGTTACTCAAAGAAAATCCACTCTTGAGCTGCTTGATGAATTTGATTGTGCTTAATTGCCCCTAGTCTCTTCTCTATTGGATCTATTAGTTAAGCTCTCATCTAACTCCGGAGAACTCATTACTGACCCTACTATTTATCGTCGCCTAGTTGGAAAGCTTAACTACCTTACACATACTCGCCCTGATCTTTCTTATGCTGTCTAACATCTCTCCCAGTATATGAAACAACCCCGACTTCCCCATTTTAATGCTGCTCTTTGAGTTGTTCGTTATCTACGGTCCGGCCCAGGTCAAGGTTTGTTCTTTACTAGTGACCCTTCATTTTCCCTCCTTGGTTTTTGCAAAGTTGATTGGGGTTGTTGTATATATTCTCAATGTTTAGTCAGTAGGTTCTAGATTACCCTTGGTGGATCTCCCATCTCTTGGAAGTCCAAGAAATAATCATCCATTTCTTTATCCTCTGCTGAGGCAGAATATCACTTCATGAGGCGTGTGGTTGTCGAACTCACCTGGTTGAATCGATTCCTTCATGACTTAGGTGTCCCTCCATCTCTTTCTATTACTGTTTACTCCGATAGCCAAGCGACAATCCATATATCCAAAAACCTTATCTTCCACGAATGCATCAAACACGTCGAACTTGACTATCATTTTGTTCGACAATAATTTCTCGCCAGATTAATCTCCCTTTATTTTGTTTCTACCGCCTCTCAACTCGCTAACCTTCTCATTAAACCCTTGTCTGGGCCTTCATATCACTCTTTAATTGGCAAGTTAGAACTCGTTTCACTCCTCTTCAACTTGAGGAGGGTGTTGACAATAACAATGGAGATGTTCATCGTAGTAACAAAGAACGAGAAAATGAGAAGTTCATCTCACACAAGGAAATGAAGCAGGCCAAAGCAGATAAAATGATTGGGCCCATATTAGACCAGTTATCAGTACCAACAACCCACAAGTCCAAATATTTAGTTTAGACTAGAAAGTTATTTTATTTTAGCTTAGAAGAGAAGTTTCTTCTTTTATCTTTATTTTTATTGTTTAGCTTAGAAGAGAAGATTCTTTAGCTTGTATAAATAAACATGATTGGCAAAAAATATACAGACAAGAAAAATTTCCAAATACTGTCTCTTGTTCTTTACAAATAGTGCATGTCTTACTATGGTGATATATATTAATTTCAAGAATTATGTATGTGAGGCTTTAGTTTGATTTATATTTATTTATTTATAGTGGCATATTGGCAAATATGAGAAGAATGGTTGAAATTTTTTAGTACTGTAACTTGCAAGTCCCAACCATTGATTATGACAAACTCGCGTGCATACCAATTTCATTAATATTAACAGAACTCTGAACATTTCTCATGTACAGCCTTCATAAATCCAGGATTTATGCAAGCAACCAACTTAATCACAATGTAACTATATTCTCATATGTGGGGCAGGGCCAGAGCTGTTTTTTCTCCGGAGCCGGGTCTATCTCGAACAACTTCTCTACTTCATTTGGGGTAGTGGTATGGACTGCGTACACTTTATCATCCCAAACTAGTGTGACTTTACTGGGTATGTTGTTGTATGGGGCAGGGGCAGAGCTAGCTTGTGGTAAGGGATTTAATTGAACAAGGCTAGAATGTTACTTTTATTATACGAAAAAGGTCAAAAATACCCCTGAACTATTTAAAATGGATCAAAAATACCTTTCATTTATTTTTTGGCTAAAAAATACTTTTCTATTTGATTTTTTGGCTCAAAAATACCTTTCCATTAATTTTTTGGCTCAAAAATACCCTTCTCTCTAACGGAATGCCACCAAACATGCCACGTAAATAAATAAAGTCTCTTGATCAATCCATATCAACATACACAAATGAAAAATCACTACATTTAATCCGTCTAACCATCAACCCATTTTTATTTAAAAGACCCAACACCACTCGTATTTAAAAAAATTTGACCCAAGAGGAAAAAAATTAAAGAATTTGATTGCTTATTTTTCATATGGTGGGTTTTGATATTTCGAATTGATCAAGGTAAAAGATGAGGAAACAATTAGGTCCTTAAATTGTTGATCTGAAAGAATCGAATTTTATTCGGGTCGACCCTAAATAGTTGGATCCTCAAATAGTTGACCTGATTTCCAAGAGCTCAGATTGCTACTGGATGTCCTATCTGAATTTATCTAATGAGGAACATAATTGTAGAGAGAGGAATGGTAATTCAGAGACGAAATTGGAATTTGGAGAGTGAAAGTTTAGTGGCAATGTAGGACAACCATAAGTTGATGAGGTCAAGAATTGCTCGAGTGAGTCTCGTAACTTTGAAAATGTAAAACAATAAAATATAAGGAAGTGAATGGGATGATATGAGGAAACAAATTGAAGAATTGAATTTTGCCTCTTGTAGACACGTAATTTTGTCCCTCCCCAAATCATTGTTTACTCAGTTACCACCTTACCATACACCCCCTTTTTAATTGATAGTTTTTCCACAAAATGATAAAAAATAACAACCAACTCTCAACAAATTCATAACAAATTTTATCTCATCCTACCCTCACCACCTCACCACCCCCTACTCAACCTCACCCTTACCCCACGTACCCCACCCCTCACATTTTTCTCACTTGTCTTCACCATCAGGATATATACACAATACGCATAGTAGAAAGCTTACCCATATAGATCGCACATACAAAATCTCACAATACACTCCAATTTGCATTCCTAATTCACACACTAATAGGGTAACAAAATAACACACACACACCCAGGAACTCATGTACACAAAAACTCTCACTGGACGCAGACACCATTAGAATAGCAATACAGATTACACACTCCAATTTCCATCATCTTCTATTTTTCTCTGACATCACAGCTTTACCTCACCATTGAACACATAAAAAATTCCATTCAATACAACAAACACACACAATCACGGTCACATAATTGGAAAAAAAATTAAAAAATAGAGTTGATCAGAGACAATGATCGGAAAGAGTTGAAAAATAGAGGGAGATAGGCATATACGCCATCTTTTTCAAGGGAAACAGGGGATACACAAACATATATACTAGTCACCGGAAAAACACACCAAAAAAACCAAAGAACATATATGCACACCCAGGAACTCATGTACTCTCACTGGATGTAGACACCATTAGAATAACTATACACACAGAATACACACTCCAATTTCCATCATCTTCTATTTTTCTCCGACATCATAGCTTAACCTCACCGTTGAACAAACAGAAAATTTCATTCAATACAACAAACACACACAATCACGGTCACACAATCGAGAAAAAAAATAAAAAAATAGAGTTGATCGGACATGGTGATCGAAAAGGGTTAAAAAATAGAGGGAGATAGGCATATACGCCACCTTTTTCAAGGGAAACAGGGGATACACAACCATATATACTATTCACTGGAAAAGTACACAAAAAAACCCAAGAACATACATGCACATCGGGATAAAGAGAATCAAGAAAGTGAGGTTAAATGCAGCGAGAAGGTAAGGATGACGACTTAAGAGAGGAGAAATAGTCAAGAGACTTATTTTTTCGACGAGTTCTCACCGAAAACGTTCCTGCCTCCTTTTCTTTTCCAATATCATCGTTGTCGAGCTCACCGAAGCTCGATGAAACAATAATATCACCCAACCCATAAATCCCACCGGAGAATGTTAAATCACCGGATTTCGATCTATTTTTGTCAACTTTTTCGTTGTCTGAGTTCGTCGGAGTTTCGGTCACATGGGTTTCTCAGTTTCCCTGGTAATTCCTTGATTCTCGGCTGTTTTTGTCTATTTTTTGAGATCTCGAATATGGGTCTTCTGTTTTTTTGCAATTTTAATCTCGTTTTGCTTGCTATTTCTTTTTTTTTTTGGGATTCAAATTTGTTCGGGTCGTTATTTCTCGATATTAATTTGGATTTTATTCTTTGTTGAGGTTGACTTGAGGTTATTCAAAAGCGGATTTCTTTATTTTATCAAGTAACATTCTTCGAAAGTTCCAAATTGAGGTCCATTTCTAATCTATACTCTTTTATTTTCTTATTTATGATACTCAGTGTTGTGGATTAAACATCTCAGTTGATTGTTTGATCTTTATTGGTAGTGAATAATTTCTTGGTTTTTGATTCATTATTGATTCTGTTGATTATGTATGACGTGATGAAATGATATATCATTTGAGATTTGAAATTGGTAATTTGAGTATAAAATTGGGGGTGGAAATTAAAAGATTGATAAGGTGAATGTTGATTATTTTTGATTCATTGATAGACATTGTTGAAATTGATAGTATCTTTGTTTTAGGTCGTTAAATGGGTAGGCAAATACTAAGTTTGGGTAGGCAATTGTAGAAACGGACGATTGTGGCATGATTGAATTTTGTGCTTGAGATTGTTCCATTGTATCACATTTCATCAAATGTATTCATTTGCCGAGGAATGCCCTGAGGTTACATTATACATATTCAACAGTGAATGCCCCGAAGTATCTTGTATCCAGAGGACGTTCGTAATGAAGGCTCGAGGCGTCGAGTAAAGCATAGTCTAGGATTAGTTTAGAATAAGATTTATATTTTTGTATTTTTTATTTTTGGACTGTATAATTCGGACTGGACATTATTTTGGTTTTGAACTTGGTTTGATTTATTTGTTTTCTTGGTTTGTGTGTTTTGTTTGGTTTATGTATTCTATAGTGTCTACTAGCTGATATGCTCTATGAAGAGACCGTGGTCGAACCACGAGATCGAGGGGTGCCTAACTCCTTTCCCTCGGTCAACAGAATTCCTTAGCCGGGATCTCTGTTCATAAATTAGTTTTAAAGAGTCAAAAAAATTTTTGAAAAAGGATTTTCAAAGATGACTTGGATCACCCGATTATGCCAAGTGGCGACTCTGGTTAATTGTAAAATGAATTCTTTTCAAAACAATTTTTCATCTTTAGTCACCTAATAATTAAAACCCTTTTCAAACTTAAAATTTAATTCTATTTTTGTTTAAAAAAGGGGTGTGACAGCTCTGGCGACTCTACTGGGGACTTTTTCAGAAATCGAGCTTATTTTATTGGAGTTGTATTGGCTTAGTTTGACATTATGGGTGTATAAATATTATTTGTGTTTTTGTTTTATCATTGTTGTATGCCTACGTGTTACGTGTTTACAGTTTTCCTTTATGTGTTACCGTTTTATATCTGATATCATTTACATAACTCGAGTCATTTCTTTTGCAACAAGTCTCAGAGTATACGTCATGTACACGAACTCTAGTTGAGTCACCCATATTTTAGGTGGGGGAGCCGTCGGACATATGAAGTTGGTGGAAAGCTCTCGCAGCCACTATCGACCATACACTCCTTTGAATGACCTTGTTAGTGGACCCCAACATAGGTCAGCCTTTAGGTCATGGTTATCTGCATCATATTGAGACCTAGCGGGACTCACTTAGTCCTTTGTAGGAGACTCACCCCTAACGCATCCTTACGTGCTAATTATTGAATCTTTGAGGGTAACAGGGTCATTTAACATATTGATTTGGAGAAAAGCATGTACTAGAATTAAAAGAAAGTGTGTAGGCAAGGAAAAGTTTGAAAAAAAAGAGAAAAAAGAAAAAAAACAGGTGAGTCCAAGAAAAAAGACTCGTAGTTTTTTAGAATTTTATGGCTTTTGTTTTTCACAATCCAAAAATTCAAAAAGATTTTTACCTTTTGCACTCATTTTCTCCCAAAAATAAAAACATCAAAAAGGATCTCCCTTTGTCTCTTTTAGCAAGCATTCATAATTTAAAATTTTCAAAAAGATATTTTTTAATAGGAGTTTTTTATAAAGAAAATTAAAATAGGGTGATGAAATTGAAAGTCGGGAGCTCGCCCAAAGAACAGAGAGAGAAAATTGCAAGTCAGGAGCCCGCCTGAAGAACAGGATGATGAAATCTAAAAATCAAGCAACAAGGCGAATAAATTGAAAGCCAAGCGACAAGAGGAAGAAATTGTAAGTCAGGAGCCCACCTGGATAATAGGGTGAGGATTTTCAAATTCAAGTTCAAAGTTCAGAAGTCCTGTATGAAAAACATGGTCAATGTTCGAGTTCATCTCCAACATCAAATTTTGTATGGAGAAAGAATCTATTCTCAAGTTCATCTCAAAGAATATAAAATATTTTGTCAATTTTGAAAGCATCAGAAACTCATGTCAAGAGTCAAGAGAAACTGCATAGATAGGACTTTTGTAATTTCTGTTATCTTTTAACTTGTAATTTTTATTTTGATGTAATAACAGAGCCGAAGACCGAAACCTCGATAGGGCCTCACTCGACTCTCCAACTCAGTATATTCCCTTCCTTTCCAACCCATTGAGATACTTGTGACTCGATTCTCTCATAATCTAGGTAAGTTGGATGTCCAAAATCAAGAATCGGTCGCATTCCTTCCTTCTATTTCCTTCTTTTGAATAATAGTTGGGACAAAATTCTATCTCGTTGTTTTTTTTTTGTCTGAAAAAACTTTATGTTTACACCCAAAAAGCGGCATGATGTAGACACGTAATTTTGTTCCTCCCATAAATTATTTTTTACTCATTTACCACCTTACCATACACCCCCTTTTTAGTTGATAATTTTTCTACTAAATGACAAAAATAACAACCAACTCTCAACAAATTCATAGCAAATTTTATCTCATCCTACCCTCACCACCCATACCCCACCTCACCCTTACCCCCCGTACCCCACCTTTCACATTTTTCTCACTCGTCTTTACCATCGGGATATATACATAATACACACATAGTAGAAAGCTCACCCACACAGGTCGCATATATAGAATCTCACAATACACTCCAATTTTCATTCATAATTCACACTCCAATGGGGTAAAAGAATAATACACACACACCCAAGAACTCATATACATAGAATACTCTCATTGAACGCAGAAAACATTAGAATAACAATATATACAGATTACACACTCCAATTTCCATCATCTTTTATTTTTCTCCAACATCACAACTTCACGTCACCATTGAACACACAGAAAATTCCATTTAATACAACAAACACACACAATCACGTCACACAATCTGGAAGAAAAATGAAAAATAGAGTTGATCGGATACGGTGATTGAAAAGAGTTGAAAAATAAGGGGAGATAGTCATATACGCCATCTTTTTCTCGGGTAAAAAGGGATACACAGACATATACACTAGTCACCGAAAAATCACACAATAAAAACCTAGAACACACGTACCCTGGGACTGGGAAAATTGAGAGAGTGAGGTTAAACGAAGCAGAAGGTAAGGATGGCGACTTAAGGGAGGAGAAACAATCAAGAGACTCCTTTTTCCGGTGAGTTCTCGCCGAAAACGTTGTTGCCGCCTTTTATCTTTCGATATTTCATCATTGTCGAGCTCGTTGGAGCTCAGCAAAGCAATAATCATCACCCAACTCATAAATCCTACCAGAGAATGTTAGATCACTGGATTTTGATCTGTTTTTGTCAATTTTTGTCATTGTCTGAGTTCGTCGGAGTTTTGGTCACACGGGTTTCTCAGTTTCTCTGGTAATTCCCTGATTCTTTGCTATTTTTTTCTATTTTTTGAGATCTCGAATATGGGTCTTCTCAGTTTTTTGCAATTTCAATCACGGTTTGTTTGCTATTTCTTCTTTCTTAGGATTAAAATCTTTTCTGGATCATTATTTCTTGATATCAAGTTGGATATTGTTCTTTATTGAGGTTGAGTTGAGGTTATTCAAAAGAGGATATCTTTATTTTATCAAGCAACATTCTTCGAAAGTTCTAAATCGAGGTCCATTTCTAACCTCTACTCTTTTATTTTTTTGTTTATGATACTCGGTGTTATGGATTGAACATCTTGGTTGATTGTTTGATCTTTATTAGTGGTGAATATTGCTTGGTTTTGATTCATTTTTGATTTCTTTTATTATGTATGACGTGATGAAATGATATATCATTTGAGATTTGAAATTGGTAATATGAGTATAACATTGGGGGTGGAAATTAAAAGATTGATAAGGTGAATGTTGATTATTTTTGATTCATTGATAGACAGTGTTGAAATCGATAGTATCATTATTTTAGATCGTTAAATGGGTAGTCAAATACTAAGTTTGGAAAGACAATTGTAGAAACGGACGACTGTGGCATGATTGAATTTTGTGCTTGAGATTATTTCATTTTATCGCATTTAATCAAATATATTCATTCGCAGGTGAATGTCCTGAGGTCACATTGTACATATTCATCGGGGAATGCCCTGGAGTATCTTTTATCCGAAGGATGTTCGTGAAGAAGGCTCGAGGCATCTGATAAAGCATAGTCTAGGATTAGTTTAGAATAGGATTTATATTTTTTTATTTTTTTATTTTTGGACTGTATAATTCAGACTAGACATTATTTTGGTTTTGAACTTTATTTGATTTGTTTGTTTGCTTGGTTTGTGTGTTTTATTTGGTTTATGCATTCTATAGTGTTGTACTAGCCGATATACTCTATGAAGCGACCGTGGTTGAACCACGGGATCGAGGGGTGCCTAACACCTTCCCCTCGGTCAACAGAATTCCCTAGCGGGGATCTCTGTTCGCAAATCACTTTTAAAGAGTCAAAAACAGTTTTGAAAAAGGATTTTCAAAGGTGATTTGGCACACTCAATTATGCCAAGTGGCGACTCTGAGTTAATTATAAAATGAATCCTTTTCGAAACAATTTTCATTTTTTATCACTTAATAATTAAAACCCTTTTCAAACTTAAAATTTGATTCTTTCTTAGTTTAAAAAAAGGGCGTGACACCCTTGGTTTGGATTTTTTGAATATGGATCAGATTAAATTTTTAAATAGAATAAAATAGGTTGATTGTTAGGTGGATTAAATAGAGTGATTTTTCACATGTATGTTGATGTGGACTGATTAAGTGACTTTTTTTTTATCTATGTGGTGTGTTTGGCAGCATTTCGTTAGAGAGAAGGGTATTTTTTAGCCAAAAAATTAATGGAGGGGTATTTTTGAATTAAAATATTAATTGAGGAGTATTTTTGAGCAAAAAAGGCTATTTTTGAGTCAGAGAAAAACAAAGGATATTTTGGATCCATTTTGAATAATTCAGGAATATTTTTGACCCTTTTTCATTTATTTTATATAAACTACTGAAATTGCTTTCATATAGTGGAAAATTCTAATAATTTAGTGGCAAAGAATATTCAAAAATTTATTAGATCACATGTTCAAGTACTAGGTATAACATTTTAGTACTTTTGTGAATCCTCTTAGCTAGGAATAGGATAAAACTACATAAATGGCCATTATACTTGCTCTTTGTAAAACTTGAATTACAAAATTGTATTTTATAATAATGAAGGCACTAAACTAACCATTTGTAATAGTCCCTCCATTTAAAAAAAATGACCTACTTTCCTTTTTAGTCCATTTGAAAAAGAATGATCCCTTTTCTTTTTTGGCAATACTTTAATTTATACTTTCCACATGACATATTTAGGACTACAAGATTAAAGGACATTTTGGTAATTTGACATAACTTTAATTTAAGGCCACAAGATTTAAAAGTCTTCTTTATTTTCTTAAATTTTGTGTCAAGTCAAAGTAGGTCATTTTTTTTCAAACGGAGGGAGTAGTAAATTCACTAAATTATGTGTTAGTTGACCAGGAAAAAGTTATCAGAAGATCAAACCTCCAGTGTCGAAGAATGACATGTCATCTAAACTCTTGGTAAGATAATTTCCAAAAACTAAAGTGGATTTGTCACGAGATTATCCATATATATAGTTGAGATTAATGTCCTTTAAACACATCAACTTTTCAAAATCTTTACCTGATATACATCCTCAAGATGAGTCTTGTTTATAAAAAATATAGCAGTGGTGTTCAGGCTAGTTTGCGCATCTCGAGATCAACTAATTCCCTGATAGTAACCACCTCTCACCAGCAATAGATACTAGATAACTCTATTCACCAAGTCTAAGATAGATGGTAAGAAATTACCTAGCATTTTCGTCTCAGCTGGAATTTGAATGTGAAACGTTTTTGTCTCAGCTGAAATTTGAACATGAAGATGAAAGTTGAGCATATGTTGATGAAAGTCAGGGCATACTTTGTTCTAAGTGATCAATTTCCTCTTGGTACAAAAATGTTGTTGTTAATTTAGATAGGAAACTTTATTCAAAATAGTGATATTACTATTCTATCTTGATCAATGGCAAAAAATGTTCAAGATTTGCATTAAGTCATGTGTTCAAACTCTAGTAATCCCTTTTGGCTTTTGATCTCATTGTTTTTTTATGAATTCCTATCCTTAACGGAGAGTGATGGGCATCGATCAGCCCGGGTTATATTCAAAATTTATATGCTCTTGCCCCGTTCTCCAGATTATTGTTCATTTTTTGCACAAATGGTAGAAACTAGTGGTACTAGAGTAGAAGAATCCTGAAACTTGTTGTACTCATCATTCTCCAACTTGTGCCACAAGAGTGGAAGAACTCTGAGGTAGTTGTTGCACTCGTCCCTGTCAAGCTTGTGCTACGAGAGTGGAAGAACTTTGAGGCACTTGTTACACTTATTTTTATCCAATTTGTGCTACTTGAGTGGAAGAATTCTGAGAAACTTGTTTCTCTTGTTCTTATCCAGTTTGTGCTACTGGATAGTAAGAATCTCTAGGCACTCATTGCATTTCCATTTCCAGCTCAAGCTACTAGAGTGGAAGAACTCCGAGGCACTTGTTTCTGTCCAGCTTGTGCTATAGAGTGGAAGAATTTTGAGGCACTTGTTGCACTTATTCTAGTAAAGTTTGTAGAAAATAGCAGAAGAATAATGTAGTTGGAGAGACCTTCTCCTAGTATAAGATCATCAACTAAGATTGAAAGATTCTACAAGAAGAGCAAGCTATCAAAAGAGAAGGAAGAACTTTAATATAGAGAACACTACTTGATTGGTTTAATTTTTTGTTTGATTACAAATGCATAATATCATCACCCATTTATACTTGTTTAGGAATGATTCTAGATAATACAAATCTAAAATATTCTATCCTCTTCTACAAATATCACCCTCAAATATCTAACACTCTAGAATAGTTAGATCTTTCCTAAATAAAAATATCAAATAGACTACACTATCATTTTCCAGATTCTTCTACCTAGAAGATCTCGATATTTCTTCAAGATGATTATACTAGAAATTACACTAGATATTCGAGAAACTTTACTAGAAAATGTATGATATTCAAAAGACCAACTTTAATATTTTTCACACTCCCCTTCAAAGTGTTTTTTGGAAGCTACCCCAAACTTCTTGTAGAAGAACTCAATCAAATCTTTGAGCATGCCTTGGTGAACATCTCAATGATATTTTTTTGACTCCTCTTCCTTCTTGATTTAATAAAGGTTTTCTGTCAATAATTGAGCCTAAAAAGAAACATAAATACTTATTGACAAAATTTTCATCTTTGCAATGGAATGGCTTGACAATATTTCTTTGTGGTTTTTGTGAACCACAGGAAATATCTCCTTGCTGGGTTTTTGAGCTCCCCCTTTCACTTAACTTTCTGGCAGTTGTACTATCTGGAGAAACATCTTTGATGGGTAAGTGTGGTACTCTAGTATTCAGGACTTTAGAACATGCTCCTTCTAAGGAATCTTCATGACATATGGAGATTTCATCTGTATCATCCTCCTCATTTGATTTGATGACGATCTGATTATCAATTTTTCATGAAATCTCAGCATCATAATAGGATCCACCACTAAATTTCCTATCTTGTTCTTCAATCATACTATGTCTCTCAACATCTTGACTTGAGACTTCTTTTTCAACTTCATCATTCATTTGTTCTTTAGCTTCTTCATCAACTTCCAAAATTTGCTCCGAACCATTGACCTTGATATGATAGATGATTGATCAGAGACTTCTACTTCTACTACATCTCCCTCTGTGCTTTCTCCGTTAAAGCCATTACTGGAATATAGAGTTTCAGACACTGTCTATTCAAAATCTACTTCAATATCCCCATGTCTAGACTTTTATTTCCATTTTAAAGATCTACTTCTTTAATTTCTTTGATAGCAGCTACTGTGTCATCTTCCTTAACATTTTCAAAATTTTCTTGCTTATTGTCAGTGCCTTTTTTCTTCACGTGATGAATTGTATTATATCCAATCCATCTCTTTTCAAATTTATAAAAGTGAAGGCATTTATCTCTCGGCTCTCACCTGCTAAGCATCTTCCCCAACCTTCTTCTTCTTCAACAACATTTTTAGTTAGAGCCATTGTAGACATATAATTTTGTTCCTCCCAAAAATCCAATTTATCTTTTTTTACCTTTGTCTTACCATGTACCCTACCCCATGTGATGATCCCTTCACAAAAGGACAAAAATAACAAACTTTAAACAAATTAACCACCCTACCTAATCAAATTTAACCAACACATACCCCTACCCAACCCTCTACCACCACATACCCCCTACCCCACTTTTTACACTAAGAACACAATAAAAATGCACACTGTGAATACACATCACACACAGAGCGTCCATTGAATTCACACACACAATACACAAATAAAAAGAGAGACTCACTGGAAAGGAGAAAAAGGGCACGCAACCACAATACACAATCTTCATTTTTTCCTTCTCATTGAGGGAATTACATACGCATATTCTCACTCTAAATGATGGACACAGGACACCAAATCACTGGAAAATTCCCTTCACTATTGATAGACAGTGAGCAATATATACATAGGAAAAACTTTCATTTTTTCCATAGATTAACAAGAATATACACATGCACATTCACATACACATATACATAATCATAGACCCACCATCGAAGGGAAGGAGCTCAATTTTCCATGGAGTAACTACTACACACGCACACACTTTAAACTGACACACACCCAAACATATTACATACACCAAAAATACAATATACATACATAATAGGAATAAGAAAATGCTAGAGAGTGAGAGAAGAGGGAGCTTAAGGGAGTGAAACAACGAAATAAGCTCTATTATAGAGACCAGAGCTCTGACAATAACCCAAAACTCAATAAAATCAGTGAACAAACTACTCCACTAGAATCTCTCACTGTCCGACGACCACAATTGCCTCCAATTCCTAGAACCAGCGATGAAAACAAGAAAGAATTGACTGTGTTGAGCTGATTTTGACAAAGCTTTGCTTGTAAACATAGGAGGGTTTCCTATGTTTCACAATTTTGAATCTGAGTTGGCAAAAAATAGAGAAAAAATGGTATATTGGGGTTGGTTTTATTTGCTGGTTGAGGTTTAGTTCGACATTTCAGACAGTTCTATCTTCGGTATATTGAAATCGACAATTAAGGTTCAACTTTATTCATCCCTTCTTTTATTTTTCTATTTATATTGTTTGGTGCTACAAGTTGAATATCGTGTGTTAATTGATCCTTGTTGGTGATGAATAGTTGTTTGGTATCGATTCATTGTTGATTCCCTTGGTTATGAATTATGTGATAAAATAATATCTCATTTGAGAATTAAAATTGATTATTTGGGGTGGAAATTGACCTTGATAAAAGTGAATATGGATTAATTTTGATTCATTGATGTCATTGAACGTGATAGTACCATGATAAGTCAAAATGGTTAGGCAAACGATAGGTTGGGTAGGCAAATTTAGGGATTGTGGATTGATGGAATGTTTGAAATGTGTGTTAAATGGTTTTGGTTTTATCGCATTTGACTCAATTGTACTCATTTAGCCGAGGAATGCCCTGAGGTATCTGTATTGTTTTATCCGAGCAATGCTCAGAGAAAGTTGTACACAATGGAGGCTCGTGATCAAATCCCGAGACATCGAGTAAAGCATTGGATCATATTTTAGGATTAGTCTAGAATAAAATAGGTTTATATTTCAACATTTTTTTATTTTGGTTTGTAATAAGTGGACTGGACATTAACCTTTTTTTTTGGATTTTTGTTTGGTTGGTTTGTTGTGTTATATGTTTTGTATTTGTTTATTTCATAGTGCTAAATTAGCCGATATACTCCACAAAGCGACCGTGGTCGAACCATGATATTGAGGGGTGCCTAACACCTTTCACTCGGTCAACAAAATTCCTTAACCGAAATATCTGTTCATGGCTCAGTTTAAAAGAGTCAAAACCATTTTTGAAAAGGATTTCCAAAGGTGACTTGGCACACTAGATTTATGATTCTGAGTTTTAATGTAAAAGGAACCTTTTCGAAATAATTTTTCATTCTTTGTCACTTAATAATAAAAACCAATTCAAACTTAAAATCAATATCTTTTTCGCTAAAAAAGGGGTGTGATAACTCTGGCGATTCTGCTGGGGAATTTTCAGAATTTGAGCTTATTTTTTGGAGATGTATCGATTTAGTTTGACATTATGGGTGTATAAAAATTGTTGGTGTTTTCATTTGTATTTGTTTAATCATTGTTGAGTATCTATGTGCTACATGTTTACAATTTTTATTATGTGTTACCGCTTTATATCTTGTATCATGTGCATAATTCGAGTCATTTTTTCCACAACAAGTCCCATTGTACTCATGTGTACATGACCTCTATTTGAGTCACCCTTATTTTAGGAGGGGAAGCTGTTGAGTGTATGGAGTAGGTGGAAAGCTATTGAAGCCACGATCAATCATATGCTCCTCCGAACAACCTTTTTAGTGATCCCCAGCTAAGGTTAGCCTTTACGTCATGCTTAGCTGTATCATATGTAGACCTCGAAGGACCCATTTTGTCCTTTGTAGGAGACTGACCCCTAAAGTATCCTTACGTACTAATTCTTGCATCTTTGAGGATAACAGTGTCGTTTGACGGACTGATTTGGAAAAAAACACGTGCTAGAATTAAAAAAAGAGTGTAGACAAGAAAAAATTCAAAAAAAAAGGAACAAGAAGAAAAGTGAGTAAAAAAAAGAGATTGTTTCGTAGTTTTTAGAGTTCTTTATGACTTTTGTTTTTCATAATTCAAAAAGATTTTTTTAAACCTTTGCACCCATCTTCTCAAAAAGAAAATAAACATCAAAAAGATTTTTCTTTTGTTCTATTTAGCATTCATTCATAATTCGAAAACTTCAAAAAAGATTTTTTTCAATAGGATCTTTGTATAAAAGAAAAATTCAAAAAAGATGGTAGAAATTCTGTACATTGCATATGAAAAAAATACCAAAAAGATTTTCCTTTCATACTTGTTGGTGTCATTTTTTTATGATAAGTGTCAAGTTGAAAACTCAAAAAAGATTTTATTGAGGTTTTTCATCTTTTATTTGTGGTCATGTCTCTCAAGTCAAGGTTTAGTCAATTTTATAATCATTAATTATCCAATCTGGACGAACTACACACCCTTGATTCTCCTCTTTCGAGAGTGAGATATGTAGGCAACCTATTGTGGGTTCGGGAATCTTATTTCAAAAATTCAAAAGGATTTTCTTCACTCTTCATTTAGAGTAGGTGTTTCATATACATCTTTAAAATAAAACTACAAAAAGATTTTTTTAAATAACTTTAAGTTTTATTTTTGTACGAAAATCAAAATCGAAAATCCAAAAAAGATTTCTTTTGGTAATCATAGGTTTCATTTTGTATAAGGATTTTAAAATTGAAAAAAATTCAAAAAGATTTTCATCAATTCTTTTAACAATTCATTATTTTCATTTCTTCTTAAAGTTTCAAGAAAAAGAAAGAGAAAGAGAGTTTGATCGGCCATGTTGTGCCAAAACCTCACGAACTACGCACAATTGATTCTCCTCTCTCGGGAGTAAGATACGTAGGCTCCCTTCTTGGGTTCGGTGATATTTTCAAAAGAAAAAAAAGAGATTTGGAAAAAAAATGTTGAATTCTAAAATATTGGTTATCTCTTGTTTAGTTTGTTTAAGGTGGTTGGTTTGTGGCATTCTGGCTGGTCCTCTACATCACACCAAATTCAAGAAAGATTTAGTTGTGTCCAATAAATATATAGAGAGTAACATCATGGATCAGACAAAGAGTCGAGAAAATGATAGTTTAAAATAAGAGATTTTGAGTCTAAGGCAACAAATGACAGAAATGCACCGAGCTTGGGCTAATGAGTTGCCTCCTTATTCATTTCACGCTATTGACCCTGAAAACCCTTGATCTTTCCATCACAATTGTAAAGTCGGTGTTCTACTGTTGTTGATGCACCACAACATTCCTCAGAACCCATTCCACGTCAAATGCATCCCAATATTTCCACCACTCTTTCTTTAGTTCCTCAGTATAAGCCTATCATATTCACAGCACCACGTACCATTTATGCTTTTGTTACTCAAACTTCTACTGAGGACCCCACTTTGGATATAAACCCAACTATTGTGCTTCCCCAATCGTCTAAATATCAAGAGAAAATGGTTGGGAAAAAGAAGAGTGCAAAAAGGGTTATGAAAAATTATTTGGGACTTACAAATTATGAAGATGTTTCATTTAAAGACTGGGGCATGTCCTCAAGTGTTAACCTCCCTCCTAGATTTAAGGTATCCAAATTTGAGGAACATGATGCGTACGAGGATTCTATAAAACACTTGGCACGATATTGCCATCAGTTGAGGGGGACTGAAGGAAACAAGAAGAAAAACATACCTATTGTCGTTCCCGTCTCAATCCCGAGCATACACATCAAATACACATGATCTCCTGCAAAAAGGTTCCTTTTTGTAAAATCCATTCCAGTTCCTCATTATCCTTTGAACAATGCACAACAACATACTTATCCGCCTTCTTATCCACAATGGCATGTACCAGTCCTTCAATATCATCCTCGGCCCCCACATATTTACCAAGGAACTTCTAAGTCCAAGTTTCAACTGAGGCCGGAGTTAGCAAAGAGGATGAAGTCAAAGGATAATTTTACATTAATTGAGGAGTCGTATGCTAGTTTATTCCAGAGATTGAGAGAGTTGGTTATGATCACTCCTCTCCTTGGGTATACTGCTGACCTGCATTTAAGAAATTTTGATTCTAATGTATGATGTGCTTATTAGGGGTGGGCATATTTTAGTTTAAACCAAAAAAAACTAAAAAATCAAACCAAAATTTAATTTTGGTTTGGTTTCGATTTCAAATTTTAGAAATTTGATTAAACGGTTTGATTTTTGGATTTTTTTAAAATAAACTGAAAAACCAAAATTATATAAATAATATATTATAATTTATATATATATATATATATTATATACATAAATATACTAAAAATATAATATAATCTGATATAATATATAAATATATAAATTATAATCATTTGGTAATCCTAAATCCTAATATACTACTTTGCTTTAGACCCCAACATTAACGTGAAGGATGCAGCGATGCTCAGCCATCCTCAGCTCATCAGTTCATTTGAAATTTCAACATCGCCAATGGCAGTCGGCAGTAGTTTGCTCAATTCGTCACTGCCGTCGGCAGGCGCTGCCGAGTGCGGCCACTGCCGTCATGCCAACAGTAATGACTCAGCGAGGTAGATATTTATGGTTATTTCATGTGTGTTGAATTAGTTATATTTGGAAATGAAAAATAACTTTGGAAATAGATTATTTTTCTAGAAAAATCACCAATTTTTAATGCTCACTACTTTGATTTTAAAACCGAAATAAAAATTCAAAATAATTGAACCAAATTTGTAAAAACCAAGCCAAATCAAAATAATTTTGGTTTGATTATGGTTTTCATTTTTGTCAATCTAAAAATCAAAAAATCAAACCGATATTCAATAATCAAATCGAACAAACCGAATGCCCACCCCTGGTGTATATCATTCTGATGTTCAAGGTCAGTTAGGGGTGAGCGTTCGGTCGGTTCATTCTGATTGTTTAATATCAGTTCGGTTTATCGATTTTTAGATTGAAAAAAATGACATCCATAACCAAACCGAAATAAAATCAGTTTGGTTCTATTTCTACAAATTTGATTCGGTTATTTCGGTTTGAAATATTAAAGTAGATAGCCTCTCTTTTTCATAACTAAACATTTAAAATTAATTATTTTTTTAAGACAAATGATTTTTTTAAAATCTATTTTTCATTCCCAAATATAAATAACTATAAGTAACTCAATGAAACGAAATAATGTCATCAAGTTCTTTATGGTAACAAACAATGTCATCTTTGGGACTAATATATAAAGTTTCTTGGGTGATGCAGTACTCATTTCCATTCCAAATGTAAAATAAAGAAAATGTAATAAAGTACCATGTTAAGCAGAAAATTCCATAAACTCACCTGAATGCTCCTCTTTAGACACAAACACGAAACACCAAATTCGTGGTTCGCGGGTTGCGGTTGCGGATCGCCGGTCGCAGTGTCGTTGTAAAGAAAGGGAGTAGATCATCGGTCTTTCGTCTATTTCGCCGAATCGCCAGTGGTGTAAATCAAAAATGGCGCCTTGGATTTACTATTTACTGTTCGTGAGTGTTGAGACTTGAGTGTGAATAGTAATATGTTTACTGTTTAGGGATTTAGGCGCCTTGGAGTTGGAATTAGGCTTACTAAAATGTATATATAATTAATATAATATATTGATAATATATATTATTTTATATATATAATAAATTTATAATATATATTTATATTATAGTATTATTTATATAATTTCGGTTTTCAGTTTAACCAAAATTTTTTTTAAGAAAATCGAAAATCGAATCGTTTAACCAAAATTTAAAAATTGAAAACTAAAATCAATCCGAAAACCAAAAAACCGAAACCAAAATTAAATTTTAGTTTGGTTTTTTGTTTTTTCGGTATTTATGCCCACCCCTAGTCACAGTAATAAAGATTGTCGGGATTTGAAAAGAGAAATTGAAAAGATGGTTCAAGATAGATCAATTATTGTGTAGAACATTGACAGCGAGGAAACCTCTAGTCATGCTGATATGCAAACCAGTGGCTAAGATGTCAAGCTCAGCAATTGGAAAGTCACTCCTCTCCTTACTTGGAAGGGTTATTGGTAGTTTGTTTTGTTATCCTTTCTATTTTTTGAATTATTTCAAGGCTGTAGTTCGAAATCTATCTTGTTTTGTTTCTCTGTCGTCTTTGTTTAAACCCTTATATTTTTTCTTTCAATGAGATGTGGTGTACCTTGTCGTTTTGTCTTACTTTATGTTGTTTGTTTGTTTTCTTTACATAGTAGATTTTATGTTGGTTATAGTGATATGACATGCTAATGAAATTTTCAGCTAAATCTTAAAATCCAAATTAATCATAAAACATTGAATTAGAGGGTGAAAGTTAGAAAAACATCTGAGAAATAACCGGAGTGTTAAGATATTTGGTGACCATGTTGAAGCCTTCTTCCAAAGTTAAGGCAATTATTTTGAGAAGCACAAGAATAACTTGGTCATCAATTGAAAATAATAGCCTAATTAGGTTAAATAGTGGACGCGGGATCCCTATATCAAGAGAAACAGGAAGATAATCAGCTCCACAAAATCATAAGTCATTCAATGTAAGGGATGTAAAACAAAGGATGGAGTTGTACGTTTGACAAGTGCAGGAAGAAGTAGTGACACATGTACTCAAGTGAAGTTAGTGTTGTAAAAAATGTCACAAAATATCTTCATATTTCACTGTCATATTGAATGATATGTATTTGCATTTTCAAGGATTCATGGAGTTGTATTGCATGATATGTTGCTACACTGGTTTGGTAATAAAAACCATGGTAAAACTTATAATTCAATATTTGTAGGAGACGCACTTTCTTATTTGGAAAATTCAAGCGGCATTTGTAAGGGGATACACTTCTTTGTTTTGTTAATTCAAGCGTCATTTGTAAGGTGACGAACTTCCTTATTTGGGTAATTCAAGCGGTGTTTGTAAGGAGATACTTTCTTGTTTGGGTAATTCAAACGATATTTCTAAGGAGATGCATTTCCTTGTGTGGGTAATTCAAGTGGCATTTGTATGGAGACATATTTCCTTATTTGGATAATTTAAGCAACATTTGTAAGGAGACATATTTCCTTGTTTGGGTAATTCAAGTGACATTTGTAAGGTGATGTATTTCCTTGTCTGGGTAATTTAAGTGGCATTTGTAAGGAGACACATTTCCTTGTCTGGGTAATTCTAGTGGCATTTGTAAGGAGATGAATTTCCTTGTCTAAATAATATAAGTAGTATTTATAAGGAGACGCATTTCCTTGTATGGGTAATTCAAGCGGCAGTTGTAAGAAGACACATTTATTTAGGTAATTCAAGTGACATTTGTAAGGAGTCTCACTTCCTTGATTGGGTAATTTGAATTTTACTTGTTAGATGATGCACTTCGCAACTTAATTCTTGATTCCTAGAAGATGTACTTCCTAGTGGAGTTATTCTCCTTGAGTCCTAGAAGATATACTTTTTAGTCTAGTCAGTCCCCTTAATTCAGAGAAGATGTACTTCCTAGTCGAGTCATTCCCCTTGATTCCTAGATGATGTACTTCCTGGTCTATTCAGTCCCCTTGATTCCTAAAAGATGTACTTCCTAGCTGAGTCAGTCCCCTTGATCCTAGAAGATGTATTTCCTGGCCGAGTCAGTCCCTTTGATTCCTAGAAGATGTACTTCCTGGTCTAGTCAGTCCCCTTGATTCCTAGAAGATGTACTTCCTATTCGAGTCAGTCTTATTGATTCCAAAAATATGTACTTCCTAGTTGAGTCATTCCCCTTGATCCTTAGAAGATGTACTTCCTAGTCGAGTCAGTCCCCTTAATTCCTAGAAGATGTACTTCCTGGTCGAGTCAGTCCCCTTGACTCCCAGAAGATGTACCTCCTGGTCGAGGCAGTCCCCTCAATTCCTAGAAGATGTACTTCGTAGTCGAGTCAATCCCTTTGACTCCCAGAAGATGTACCTCCTAGTCGAGTAATCTCTCTTGACTCTTAGAAGATGTACTTTCTAGTCGAGTCATTCCCCTTGATTTCTAGAAGATGTAATTTATAGCCGAGTCATTCCCCTTGATTCCTTGGAGATATAATTTCTAGTCGAGTCATTTCCTTTGACTCCTAGAAAATGTACTTTCTAGTCGAATCATTCCAATTAACCCAGAGAAGATACATTTCTTGGCTTGGATTTTTCAAGTAGTTGTGATGTGACTTTCACAAAAGTCCTCTGATGATAAGCTGGGTCAAAAACTTTAATTCTTGTTGTTAAGAACTTCACTTTTATGAAAAAATTGAATCTTTCTTTATCATAACATTTTTTTGGGATAATTTTCTTTCTAGATGTGATTTCAAGAGCCTGTCTGAAGAACAGGGTGAATAAATGGAAAGTCAAGAAACAAGGTAAAGAAATTAAAAGTCAACAAATTGAAGAAATTACAAGTCAGGAGACCTCCTGGAGAACAGGGTGAAGAAATTGAATGCCAAGCAACAAGGTGATGAAATTGCAAGTCGGGAACTCGCCCAAAGAACAAAGTAAGGAAATTTCAAGTCAGGAGCCCGCCTGGAGAACAGAGTGATGAAATAGCAAGTCAAGAGGCAAGACAAGCTGCATAGATAGTTCTTTTGTAGTTTTATTTATGCTTTTAACTTGTAATTTTTATTTTTGATGCAATTATAGATCCGCGGACCGTAACCTCGATAGGACCTTACTCGATTCTCCAACTCGGTATAGTCTTTCTCTTTCCAACCCTTTGAAATACTTATGACTCGATCCCCTCATAATCTGGGTAAGTAGGATGTCCAAAATCAAGAATCTGTTGCATTTCTTCCTTCTGTTTCCTTGTTTTGAATAATGGTCGGGTCAAAATTCGATCTCGTTGTCTACTTCATTGTTTGAAAACACTTTGTGTTTACACCCAAAGAGGGGCATGATGTAGATACATAATTTTGTTCCTCCCGAAAACCCAATTTATCTTTTTTTTTTTTACCCTCGTCTTACCATGTAACCTACCCCATGTGATGATCCCTTCATAAAAGGACAAAAACAACAAACTTCTGATAAATTAACCACCCCACCTAATAAAATTCTACCAACACACCCCTACCCAACCCCCTACCTCGACATACTCCCGACCCCATATTTTTTTCGCTGAGCACACAATAAAAATGCATAGTTTCCATTGATTCACACACACAATACACAAATAAAAAGGGAGACTCATTGGAAAAGAGAAAAAAGGCACACAACACACACTACACAATCTCTATTTTTTCTTGTCATTGAGGGAATTACATACACATATTCTCACTCTGAATGGAGGCTACAGGACACCAAATTCACTGGAAAATTCCCTTTACCATTGATAAACAAGGAGCAATATACACATATGAAAAAATTTTATTTTTTACATGGATTAACAAGAATATACACACGCTGATTCACATACACACATACATAATCACAGACCTATTATCGGAGGGAAGGAGCTCCATTTTCCATGGAGTAACCACTATTTACGCACATACTTTAAATCGACACACACCCATATAAACTACATACACAAAAAATGCGATATACACATATAATAGGGATAAGAGAACGCCAGAGAGGGAGATAAAGGGGAGCTTGAGGGAGAGAAACACAGAAAGGAGCTCTATTTCGACGACCAAAGCTCCCCGGAGCTCCGGCAATAACCCAAAACTCAACAAAATCAGTAACCAAAATACTCCGCCAAAATCCCTCACTATTCGGCGACCACTATTGTCTCCAATTCCTAGAACCAGCGATGAAAAATAAGCCAAAATCAACTGTGTTGAGCTAATTTTGGCAAAGCTTCACCAGAAAACATAGGCGGGTTTCCGGTGTTTCATAATTTTGAATCTGGGTTGGCAAAAAATAGAGGAAAAAAGGTATATCGGGGTTGATTTTGTTCGTTGGTTGAGGTTTGGTTTAAGATTTCGGACATAGTTCTATCTTTGATATATTGAAATTGACAATTAAGGTTCAACTCTATTCTTTCTTTCTTTTATTTTACTGTTTATGATGTTTCGTGTTATGAGTTGAATATCGTGTGTTGATCGATCTTTGTTGGTGATGAATTGTTGTTTCGTATAGATTCATTGTTAATTCCCTTGGTTATGAATTATGTGCTAAAATAATGTCTCATTTGAGAATTAAAATCGATTGTTAGGGGGTGGAAATGACCTTGATTAAAGTGAATACGGATTAATTTTGATTCATTGATGTCATTGAACATGATAGTATCATGATGCGTCAAAATAGTTAGGCAAACGGTAGGCCAGGAAAGCAAATTTAGGGATTATGGATTGATGGAATGTTTAAAATGTGTCTTGAATGGTTCTGGTTTTATCGCATTTGACTCAATTGTACTAATTTGGCGGGGGAATGCCCCGTGGTATCTGTATTGTTTTATCCGGGCAATGGCCCGAGAAAGTTGTACGCAAAAGAGGCTTGTGATCTAGGACCAAGACATCAGGTAAAAGCATTGGAGCATAGTTTAGGATTAGTCAAGAATAAAGTATGTTTACATTTTCATATTTCTTTTATTTCATTTTGTAATAATTGGACTGGACTATAACCATTTTTTTTGGATTTTTTTTGCTTGATTTGTTTGTGTTATATGTTTTGTGTTTATTCACTTCATGGTGTTAAATTAGCCAATACACTCTACCAAGCGACCGTGGTCGAACCACGGAATAGAGGGGTGCCTAACACCTTCCCCTCGGTCAATAGAATTCCTTAACAAAAATCTCTATTCATGGATCAGTTTAAAAGAGTCAAAACCATTTTTGAAAAGAATTTCCAAAGGTGACTTGGCACACCAGATTTATGCCAAGTGGTGACTCTAAGTTTAAATGTAAAAGGATCCTTTTCGAAATAAATTGTCATTATTTGCCACTTAATAATAAAACCCTTTCAAACTTAAAATCAATATCTTTTTGGTAAAAAAAGGGGTGTGATAGCTCTGGCAACTCTGCTGGAAATTTTTAAAATTTGAGCTTATTTTTTAGAGGTGTGTCAGCTTAGTTTGACATCATGGGTATATAAACATTGTTTGTGTTATCATTTGCATTTGTTTTATCATTGTTGAGTACCTATGTGCTACATGTTTACAATTTTTATTATTTGTTACTTCTTTATATCTGGCATCATGTGCATAAACTGAGTCATTTTTTTCCACAACAAGTTTTATAGTACACGTGTGGACACGACCTCTAGTTGAGTCTCCCTTATTTTAGGAAGGGGAATCGTTGGGTGTATGGAGTAGGTGGAAAGCTATCGCCACTACTATCGACCGTACGCCCTCCCAAATAGCCCTGTTAGTGAACCCCAGCCATGGTTAGCCTTTAGCTCATGCTTATTTGCATCATATTGAGACCTAGTAGGACCCACTTGGTCCTTCATAGGAGATTCACCCCTAAAGCATCCCTATGTGCTAATTCTTGCATCTTCGAGGATAACAGGGCTATTTGACGGACTGATTTGGGGAAAGAATGTGCTACAATTAAAAGAAAAAGTGTGTAGGCAAGGAAAAATTCAAAAAAAAAAGTGAGTAAAAAAAAGAGAGTGTTTCGTAGTTTTTAGAGTTCTTTAAGACTTTTATTTTTCACAATTTAAAAAGATTTTTTTTATCCTTTTTCACTCATCTTCTCAAAAAGGAAATAAACATCATTTTTTTTTATTTTTGTTATCTTTAGCAAGCATTCATAATTCGATAACTTCAAAAAAAGATTTTTCTCAATAGGAGCTTTGTATAAAAGAAAAATTCGAAAAAGATGGTAGAAATTCTATACATTGCACATGAAAAAATACCAAAAAGATTTCCCTTTCATACTTGTTGGTGTCATTTTTTTATGATAAGTATCAATTTGAAAACTCAAAAAAGATTTTATTGAAGTTTTTCATCTTTTGTTTGTGGTCATGTCTCTCAAGTCAAGGTTCAGTCAATTTTATAATCATTAATTTTCCAATCTGGACGAACTACAAACCCCTGATTCTTCTCTTTTAAGAGTGAGATATGTAGGCAGCCTATTGTGGGTTCAGGGATCTTATTTCAAAAATTTAAAAAGATTTTCTTCACACTTCATTTAGAGTAAGTGTTTCATATACATCTTTAAAATAAAACTTCAAAAAGATTTTTTTAAATAGCTTTAAGTTTCATTTTCGTATGAAATCAAAATCGAAAACCCAAAAAAGATTTTCTTTGGTAATCATAGGTTTCATTTTGTATAAGGAGTTTAAAACTGAAAAAATTCAAAAAGATTTTTGTCAATTCTTTTGAAAATTCGTTATTTTCTTTTCTTCCTAAAGTTTCACGAAAAAAAAGAGAAAGAGAGTTTGATCAACCATGTTGTGCCAAAACTTCATGAACTACGCATACCTGATTCTCCTCTCTCGGAAGTGAGACACGTAAGTGCCCTTATTGGGTTCGGTGATCTCTTCAAAAGCAAAAAAAGAGAAACAAAAAGAGATATTTTTTAAAAATGTTGAATTCTAACACATTGGTTATCTCTTTTTTAGTTACTCTAAGGTGGTTGGTTTGTGGCATTCTGACTGGTCCTCCACATCACATCAAATTCAAGGAAGATTTAGTTGTGTCCAATAAATATAGAGAGAGTAACATCATGGATCAGACTAAGATTTGAGAAAATGAGAGTTTAAAACAAGAAATTTTGAGACTAAGACAACAAATGACAGAAATGCACCAAGCTTGGGCTAGTGGGTTGCCCCATCCTCCATTTCCCGCTATTGAACCTGCAAATCCTTTGAGTTTTCCTTCACAATTAGAAAGTCAGTTACCTACTATTGTTGATGCACCACAACATGTCTATGAATCCATTCCACGTCAAATGCATCCTAATACTTCCAACGCTCTCTTTTTAGCTCCTCGATATAAGCCTATCATATTCACAGCACCACATACTGTCTGTGCTTTTGTTGCTCAACCTTCTACTGATGCCCCACTTTGGCAATCAACCCAACGATTGTGCTTCCCCATTCTGCTAAAGAGCTAGAGAAAATTATTGGGAAAATAAAGAGTGTAGAAAGGGTTATGAAAAATTCTCTAGGACTTGCAAATTATGAAGATATTTTATATAAAAACTGGGGCATGTCTTCAAGTATTAACCTCCTCCTTGCTTTGAGGTACCCAAATTTGTAGAACATGATGGGTACGAGGATTATGTAAAATACTTGGGATGATATTTCCATCAGTTGAGGGGGTCTGAAGGAAAGAAGAAGAAAAACATACCTATCATCATTCCAGGGGCAAAGAAGAGCTCGAGAGGTTCAGCTCTGCAATATTACCAGTCTCAATCCTGAGCTTACACATCAAATCCACATGCTCGTATGCAACAAGATTCCTCTTTGAAAAATCTAAGATATTCCATTCCAGTTCCTCAATATCCTTTGAACAATGCATAACAACATACTCATCCGCCTTTTTATCCACAATGGTATGCACCGGTACTTCAATATCTTTCTCAAACCCCACATATTTACCAAGGAACTTTTAAGTCCAAGTTTCAACCGAGGCTGGAGTTAGCAAACAGGATGAAGTCAAAGGATAATTTTACACCAATTGAGGAATCGTATGCTAGTTTATTGGAGAGATTGAGAGGGTTGGGCATGTTTTTTGAATTATTTCAGGGTTGTAGTTTGAAATTTATCTTGTTTTGTTTCTTTGTCGTCTTTTTTTAAACCCTTATATTTTTCCTTTCAGTGAGATATGGTGTCCCTTGCCGTTTTGTCTTATTTTAAGTTGTTTATTTGTTTTCTTTACATAGTACATTTTATGTTGGTTCTAGTCATATGACATGTTGGTGAAACTTTCAGCTAGATCTTAAAATCCAATTTAACCATGAAACATTGAATTAGAGGGTTAAAGTTAGAAAAAACATCTGAAAAATAGGTAGAGTGTTAAGACATTTAGTGAACATGTTGAAGCCTTCTTCCAAAATTAAGGCAATTATTTTGAAAAGCACAAGAATAACTTGGTCATGAATTGAAGATCATAGCTCAATTAGGTAAACTAATGGACGCGTGATCCCTATATCAAGAGAAATAGAAAGATAATCAGCTCCACAAAATCATGAGTCATTCGATGTAAGGGATGTACAACAAAGGATGGATTTGTACGTTTGACAAGTGCAGAAGAAGTAGTGAAACATGTGCTCAAGTCAAGTTAGTGCTGTAAAATATGTCACAAATGATCTTCATCTTTCACTGTCATATTGCATGATATGTACTTGTATTTTCAATGATTGGTATAACGAAGGCATTTCATTCTGCTATCCAAACATTGTGTTATCCTTTGTTTATCCCAGTTGAGATTTAGTTCTATTTTATTTCATACCCCTTTTTTGGAATCAAGATAGAGTCAGTAAAATTCAAGAAAAGTGTTGAGTAAAAAATAAAGTCAGAAAAAGTCCAAAACAAAAAGAGAGAAAAAATGTATCCAAAGAGAAAAACAAGAGAGGGGTGTCGAGAAAAATAGAGTCAGAAAAATTTCAAACAGAAAAGAGTCAATAAAAGAAAAAAAGAAAAAAAATCAGAATAAAGAAAAAAACAAGTTATCGGAAGTATGTGTGACCTGATTCTCCTCTCTCGGGGGTGAGGTACATAGGTTGCTCTACTTTGGGATCGTTCTAACCAAATGAACCATTTAAAATTACCAAGTCAAACAAAATTAGGGCGTGAATTAATCTTCATTGTTTGAGGCGATTCCAAAAGTTGTAAGTTCCAACCTACTTCAAATGTCGTTTGGGCCTCATGCCATCCTTTTTTTTTCTAACCTTGTCCAAAAGCCAAGTTACAATCAAAGAAAGACCTTCAGATCTGTCTTTGAGAATGTTAAGGATATGATGCAATGGATATAATGACGCATGAAATGGATATGATGATGCATTTTGGGATCTACCTGTCTTCCTCTGCATAAGGAATCAGGAGAGAAATAAAAATGAGAGAGTCTTATTGGTAAAAACCCTCACGAGCACCATAAGGCGATGGTAAGTTGAGAGAGATTAAAATGAGAGAGTCTTATCAGTGAAAACCCTCATGATCACCGTAAGATGATTGTGAGTTGGGAGAAATAAAAATACTAGAGTATCATTAGTGAAAAAACCCCTCGGACACCATAAGGCAATGGTGAGCTGAGAGAAAGAAAAAGGGTTATTGGCGAAAACCCTTCAAGGCGCCACTAGCCGAATGAGGTCTATGAATAAATTTGGCCGAAGGAAGTAACTCAGTTTCAGGGCCATTAACTTAAGAACAATTGGTAGAAAGTTTGGATGGAAAGATTAGACAGCTTAATCCAAAATGTATGTCATAATCATTAGAGTTGACTTTCTCTTTCAGATTAATTTTTCTTTTATAGTTTTCAACGGGGACATTCATTGTCTTTTATTTTTTCTCTATAGTTTTATTTTTGTTTTCTTGAGTCAGTTATCTAAATAAAAAAACTAAAAATTATCATTTTTCTCGTGTCTTTTTGTCAAGTCTATATCAAAACAAGTGAGAAGAGATTTCAAAACTGGCTACCAACTTCTTCGATTGTACAAAGCAAGACAGAAAGGCTAGAACATGAAAGAGACATGATTGTGAGCCAAAATAAGGCATGCAAAAAGTTTCATCAATAGAAAAATTTGGGAACTCATGAAAATACCAAGGTTTAAAGAGTTTATATGAGGAGCATGACAAAGCAGAGATGTTGTGTTTTGTTTCAGAGTCATTCTTAATAATCTGAGTTTGGGTCAATGATGCAGCAAGTCAATGACATATGTTAATGGTAGGAAGCAAGATTAAATGTGATTAGTGCAAGAGCAATTGCCTCGAAATCCAAAGCCACAAAATAGACACCATGTTTTAAACTCACAAGTTTTCTTTGATGAAACAAGAAACATATTACCTTCAAATCAAGGACTTTAAAGCCTAAACATCAAAGGCTGTAATTTCTCACATCTACAAATGCAAGGGTTCGATGTTGCTGCACGGGTTTGGTAATCAAAGCCATGGTAAAACTTATAATTCAATATTTCTAGAAGACACACTTCCTTGTTTGGGAAATTCAAGCGGAATTTGTAAGGATATGCACTTATTTATTTGGGTAATTCAAGTGGCATTTGTAAGGAGATGCACTTCCTTGTTTGGGTAATTCAAGCAGCATTTGTGAAGAGATGCACTTCCTTGTTTGGGTAATTCAAATGATATTTGTAAAGAGATGCACTTCCTTGTCTGGGTAATTCAAGTGGAGTTTGTAAGGAGACGCATTTCCTTGTGTGGATAATATAAGAAGAATTTGTAAGGAGAAACATTTCTTTGTTTGGGTAATTCAATCGATATTTGTAAGGAGACGTATTTCCTTGTCTGGATAATTTAAGTGGCAATTGTAAGAAGATGCATTTCCTTGTCTGAAAAATTCAAGTGGAATTTGTAAGGAGATGTATTTCCTTTTTTGAATAATTTAAGTTGTATTTGTAACAAGACACATTTCCTTGTTTGGTTAATTCAAGCGGCATTTGTAAGGAGACACAATTTCTTGGGTAATTCAAGTGACATTTGTAAGCAATCGCACTTCCTTGATTGAGTAATTCAAATTTACTTGTTAGGTGATGCACTTTCAAACTTAAGTCTTGATTCCTTGAAGATGTACTTCCTAGTGGAGTCATTCCCCTTGATTCTTAGAGGATGTACTTCCTAGTCAAGTTAGTCCCCTTGATTCCTAGAAGATTACTTCCTAGTTGAGTCATTCCCCTTGATTCTTAGAAGATGTACTTCCTGGTCGAGTCATTCCCCTTGATTCCTAGAAAATGTACTTCCTGGTCAAGTCAGTCCCCTTGATTCCTAGAAGATGTACTTCCTGGTTAATTCATTCCTCTTGATTCCAAGAAGATGTACTTCCTGGCCAAGTCAGTCCCCTTGATTCCTAGAAGATGTACTTTCTGGCCAAGTTAGTCCCCTTTATTCCTAGAAAATGTACTTCTGGTCAAGTGAGTCCCCTTGATTCCTAGAAGATATACTTCCTAGCTGAGTCAGTCCCCTTGATTCCTAGAAGATGTACTTCCTAGTCGAGTTAGTCCCCTTGATTCCTAGAAGATGCACTTCCTAGTCGAGTCAGTCCCCTATATTCCTAGAAGATGTACATCCTGGTTGAGTCAGTCCCCTTGAGTCCTAGAAGATGTACCACCTAGTCGAGTCATTCTCCCTGATTCCTAGATAATGTACTTCCTAGTTGAGTCATTCTCTTTAACTCCCAGAAGATGTACCTCCTAGTCGAGTCATTCCCCTTGACTCCTAGAAGATGTACTTCCTAGTTGAGTTATTCCCCTTGATTCGTAAAAGATGTAATTTATAATCGAGTCATTCCTTTTGATTCCTAGAAAACGCACTTTCTAGTCAAATCATTCCAATTAACCTAGAGAAGATGTATTTCCTGGTTTGGGTTTTTCAAGTAGTTATGATGTGTTTCACAAAAGCCCTCTAATGATAAGCTGGGGCAAAAAATTTAATACCTGCTATTTCGAACTTCACTTTTCTGAAAAAATGGAATCTTTCCCAATCATAACCTTTGTTTGGGATAATTTTTTTCTAGTTTTGATGTGATTTTAGGAGCCTGCTTGGAGAACTGCACGAATAAATGGAAAGTCAAGACTCAAGGTGAAGAATTTGAATGTCAAGCAACAAGGTGAAGAAATTAAAAGTTAACAAATTAAAGAAATTGTAAATCAGAGGCCCGCCTGAAGAACAGGGTGAAGAAATTGAAAGCCAAGAACAAAGTGATGAAATTGTAAGTCGGGAGCTCGCCTGGAGAATAAAGTAAGAAAATTGCATGTTAGGAGACATCCTGGAGAATAGGGCGATGAAATAGCAAGTCAAGAGCCAAGGTAAGCTGCATAGATAGGACTTTTATAGTTTTATTTATGTTTTTAACTTGTAATATTCATTTTTGATGTAATGACAGAGCCGCAGACCAGAACCTCGATCGGACCTCACTCGACTCTCCAACTTGGTATAATCCTTCTCTTTGAAGCACCTTAAAATACTTGTGACTCGATCCACTCATAATCTGGGTAAGTAGGATGTCCAAAATCAAGAATCGGTTGCATTCCTTCCTTCTGTTACCTTATTTTGAATAATGGTCGGGTAAAAATTCGGTCCCGTTGTCTACTTCATTGTCTGAAAATACTTTGTGTTTATACCCAAAGAGGGGCATGATGTAGACACGTAATTTTGTCCCTCCCAAAAATCCAATTTATCTTTTTTTCACCCTCATCTAAACATGTACCCTACCCTATGTGATGATCCCTTCAAAAAAGGACAAAAACAACAAACTTCTAACAAATTAACTACCCCATCTAATCAAATTTTACCAACACACACCCCTACCTAACCGCTACCTCAACACACCCCCTACCCCACATTTTTTGCACTGAGCACTCAATAAAAATGTACACTGTGAATACACATCACACACAGAGTTTCCGTTGAATTCACACACATAATACACAAATAAAAAGGGAGACTCACTGGAAAAGAGAAAAAAGACACACAACACACACTACACAATCTCCATTTTTTTCTTCTCATTGAGGGAATTACATACACATCTTCTCACTCTGAATGGAGGCCACAGGACACCAAATTCATTGGAAAATTCCCTTCACCATTGATAGATAGTGAGTAATATACACACAGGAAAAACTTTCATTTTTTCCATGGATTAACAAGAATATACACACGTTGATTCACATAAACATATATATAATCACAGACCCACCATCGAAGGGAAGGAGCTCCATTTTCCATGGAGTAACCACTATACACTCACACACTTTAAACCGACACACACCCATACATACTACACATATTGAAATATGATATACACATAGAATAGGGATAAGAGAACACCAGAGAGTGAGAGAAGAGGGAGAGAAACAGCAAAAGGAGCTCTGTTCTGGTAACCAGAGCTCGTCGCTCCGATAACAACCCAAAACTCAACAAAATCAGCAACCAAAATTCTTCACTGGAATCCCTCACTGTCTGGCGACCAGTATTGCCTCAAATTCCTAAAACTAGCAACAAAAACAAGCTAAAATCAGCTGTGTTGAGCTTATATTTGAAAAGCTTTGCTGGAAAACATAGGCGGGTTTCTTGTGTTGCGCAATTTAAAATTTGAGTTGGCAAAAAATAGAGCAAAAAGGGTATATCGGGGTTGGTCTTTTTCATTGGTTGTGGTCCAGTTCAAGATTTCGGACACGGTTCTATCTTCGGTATATTGAAATTGACAATTAAGGTTTAACTCTATTCATCCCTTCTTTTATTTTACTGTTTATGATGTTTGGTGTTACGAGTTGAATATCTTATGTTGATTGATCCTTGTTGGTGATGAATAGTTTTTTGGTATTGATTCATTGTTGATTTCCTTGGGTATGAATTAGTTGATAAAATAATGCCTCATTTGAGAATTAAAATCGATTGTTTGGGGTGGAAATTGACCTTGATAAAAGTGAATACAGAATAATTCTAATTCATTGATGTCATTGAACGTGATAGTATCATGATAAGTCAAAATGGTTAGGCAAATAGTAGGCTGGGTAGGAAAGTTTAGGGATTGTCGATTGATGGAATGTTTGAAATATGTGTTGAATGGTTCTGGTTTTATCGCATTTGACTCAATTGTAAACATTTGGTCAAGGAATGCCCTGAGTTATCTACATTGTTTTATCCGGGGAATACCCCAAAATGTTAAATGCAAAAGAGGCTCGTGATCAAGGCTCGAGACATCAGGTAAAGCATTGGAGCGTAGTTTAGGATTAGTCTAGAGTAAAGTAGGTTTACATTTTTGTATTTTTTTAATTTCGGTTTGTAATAATTGGACTGGAAATTAACCTTTTTTATGGATTTTTGTTTGCTTGGTTTGTTTGCGTTATTTGTTTTGTTTTTATTCACTTCATAGTGTTAAATTAGCCGATATACTCCATGAAGAGACCGTGGTCGAATCACGGGATCGAGGGGTGCCTAACACCTTCCCCTCGATCAACAAAATTCCTTAACCAAAATCTCTGTTGACGGATTAGCTTAAAAGAGTCAAAATGTTTTTTGAAAAAGATTATCAAAGGTGATTTGTCACACCAGATTTATACCAAATGGCGACTCTGAGTTTAAATGTAAAAGGATTCTTTTCGAAATAAATTTTCATTCTTTGTCACTTAATAATCAAAACCCTTTCAAACTTAAAATCAATATCTTTTTGGTTAAAAAATGGGCGTGACAGCCATGTTGCTCTGTGTGGCTTGAAAATACCTTATTATACGTTGTACTTTTCCACACCAATAACATCTGAGTGGCTTCTTACTATAATTTTTAAAAGACTCTTTCTTCTTTTTAGGCAATCTTGATCCACCTAATTGCCGAGAGTGAGGCCTATCTCTTTCTTTTCCTTTTATGTCCCTTTTGTCAGCTACTAGAGCATTTCCTTTCCTTTCTTTTCCTTTTATGTCCCTTTTGTCAGCTACTAGAGCATTTCCTTTCCTTTCTCTGACATATTTACTAGCCAATTATTTGGCTAGTAAATCCTATGACAACAACAAATTGTCATATTCCTCCAAAGATGGTTGTTGAGCCCATCCTTGAATCGATGTGACAAAGAGAATATATTCTGACTACAAATCAAGAATAATGTTTCTTCTTATTCATACTTTAGAGATAGACTCATCCTAATCTCATAAAAATATCTCAGAACATAAATTCTTAATCCTTAAGAAATACTCGACAGTAGAAAGATAACCTTGGTTGGCGTTAGCTAATTCATTCTCCGATATCTGTAGTTGATCTTTATTCTTCTTATTGAATAACTAAGCGAGGGTCCTTCATATTTAATGGGATTATTTGCACCTTATAATTTGATATAATAAATAGGAGGAGATAGATCTCCTCAAAATAAACTCCGTATTTGCGTTAATCTACTTCCACTTCTTGTATGCACTACTATCTTTGGTCTGTCGTCCTGAAGACTTGTACTATTTTTGTAGACATGTAATTTTATTCCTCCCCGAAATAATTTTTTTAACTCATTTACCACGCTACCACACACCCCCTTTTTAGTTGATAATTTTTCCACAAAATGACAAAGAATAATAACCAACTCTCAACAAATTCAGAACAAATTTTATCACATCCTACCCATACCACCCCACCTCACCCCTACCCGACATACCCCTACCCCTTATATTTTTTTCTTTCCACTCAAAAATAATATGCAGACCATACAACTCTTATATATACACTCCTCATAGTTTGGAAAATAGAGATCAGGCCTTTATTTTCTTCATTCATCATCTCAAAAAACACTCTATTTTTCCATTCTTTAAAACTATTCAGTAACAATACACCTGATAGGCATTCTTTTCCACGCTACACATCACAATAAATAATTCACATACTCACACAGCACAGACCGATACTCTCACCTTTACAAGAACATACACACACTCACCTCACCAGATTCACACACGCACATAGTGAACGAAGAGCAACATAATGAGGGCGAGAGAGAAAAAATAATGGAGAAAAATTGGAAGAGAGGGAAATCAAGTGAAAATTGGTGACCCACTATCGATGTCGTTACTGTTCCAGCATCGAGACCCCTCATCAGAGCTCTAGATAAGTTGTAACAACCTTCCAGATTGTTTTGGGTCACACCATTTTGGAAAATAGCAATTCTTCCCATTCCAAGTCCAATTTTCAACCAAAATCA
This sequence comes from Capsicum annuum, assembly GCF_002878395.1. Classification (NCBI taxonomy): domain Eukaryota; kingdom Viridiplantae; phylum Streptophyta; class Magnoliopsida; order Solanales; family Solanaceae; genus Capsicum; species Capsicum annuum. Next base: position 27,504,426 of record NC_061111.1, read on the forward strand.
ACTCTGTTGAGTCAGTTTTGGTCAAATATAATACCCGCCAGTCAGTTTCCATCCATTTCAAACCAAAACCATTCGTCTCGATGAGACTACCTTGGAGACATGCTGGAAAATGAGAGAAATAATGATAGGGGTACAAAATTCTTGCCGGAATCAACACTGTTCCAGCTCCAAAACAGTTGAGTTCGGGTTTGTTCAAAGTCGGGTTAGTTCGAGGTTTCGAATTTGCAAAGCTCCTCTGTTTAATTGAAGAAATAAAGTGCCAAATTGAGGACCATTTTTTCAACTCTATTTCTTTCTATGTTTTTAATTGTGGTATTGATGTCGTGATTTGTGTTGGGTTGATCTCTATTGGTGATGGATAATTGTTTGTGTTGATGCATGGTAGATTTACTTGATTGTTAGATTGCGTATTGAATTGGTTTAATCATGTTGAGAATGGATTTGGGAGCTGAGAATTGAAAATGGATAAAATGAACGTGATTAGTTTGTATTGATTAATTGATGTTTGTTTGATTCAAAAAATAGGCACCTGATTTGCTATGTTTGATAATATCATGCTTCAAATCAAAACTATTAGGCAAATTCTAGGTTGGATAGGCGAATTTAGGAATGGTGTTTTGTTGAATGTTTGAATGTGTGTGTGAATGTTTCTTTCTACTTTATCATACAAGACTTGAAATTATATTTATTAGATGGGGAATGCCCCGAGGCCACACTGTACTTATTCACCGGGGTATTTCCTGAAGTATCATGTATGAAAAGAAGGTTTGTGATCAAGGCCCTAGAAGTTGGGTGGAGCTTAGTCTAGGATTAGTTTAGAATAGGATTTACATTTTCGTATTTTTTCTATTTTTGGGACTGTATAATTCGGACTGGACATTATTTTCATTTTGAACTTTGTTTGATTTGTTTGTTTGCTTATTTTATGTGTTTTGTTGGTCTATTCACTTCATAGCATCATACTAGCTGATTACTCTACGAAGCGACCATGGTTGAACCATGGGATCGAGGGGTGCCTATATGTTCCCCTCGGTCAACAAAATTCCTTAATCAAAATCTCTGTTCATGGACCGATTTTGAAAGAGTCCAAAAATCATTTTGAAAAGGATTTTCAAAGGTGACTTGGCACTCTAGATTATGTCAAGTGGCGACTCTATGTTCAAATGAAAAAGAATCCTTTTCAAAACAAATTTTATTTTTACTCACTTAATAATAAAACCCTTTCAAACTTAAAATCAATATTTTTTTTGGTTAAAAAAGGGTGTGACAGCTCCGGCGACTCTGCTGGAGATTTTTTAGAATTTGAACTTATTTTTTAGAGTTGTATCGGCTTAGTTTAACACTATAGGTGTATAAATAATTTCCTTGTTTTATTGTCTTATCATTGTTGGATGCCTACGTGCTCTTTTTTTAATAGTCTTTCTTTATGTGTTACCGCTTTATATCTGGCATCATTTGCATAACCCGAGTCATTTCTTTCACAACAAATCTCAGAGTACACGTCATGTACACGAAGTCTAGTTGAGTCACCCTTATTTTAGGAGGGGAAACTGTTGGACGTATGGAGTAGGTGGAAAGCTGTCGTAGCCACTATCGACCATATGCTTCCCTAAACAACCTTGTTAGTGGACCCTAGCGTAGTTCAACCTTTAGGTTATGCTTATCTGCATCATATTGAGATCGATCGGGACTCACTTGGTTCTTTGTAGGAGACTCACCCCTAAAGTATCTAATGTGCTAATTTTTGTATTTTTTAGGGTAATAGGGTCATTTGATAGATTGATTTGGGGAAAAACATGTGCTAGAATTAAAGGAAAGTGTGTAGGCAAGGAAAAGTTCAGACAAAAAGGGTGAATAAAAAAAAAGAGTTTCGTAGTTTTTAGAGTTCTTTATGACTTTTGTTCTCCACAATAAGAAAATTCAAAAGATTTTTTATGTTTTGCCCTCATTTACTCAAAAAAAAAAGCATCAAAAAGATTTTCCCTTTTGTTTCCTTTAACAAGCTTTCATAATTCAAAAATTAAAAAGAAAAAAAAGATTTTTTTCAATATGAGCGTTTTATAAAAGAAAAATTAAAAAAAAATGGTAGAAGTTTTGTACATTTCATATAATGAAAATACCAAAAAGATTTTTCTTCCATAATTATTGATGTCAGTTTTATGTGAAGTGTTAAATTGAAAAACCCCAAAAAAGATTTTATTGACGGTTTTTATCGTCTGTTTGTGGCCGTGCCTCTTAAGTTGGGGTTCAGTTGGTTATTTAATCTTTAATTGTCCAATCTGGATGAACTACGCACACCTGATTCTCCTCTTTCGGGAAAGAGATACGTAGGCAACCCTTCTAGGGTTCAGTGATCTTATTTCAAAAATCCAAAAAGATTTTCTTCACTCTCCAGTTAGAGTAGGTGTTTCATATACATCTTTAAAATAAAACTACAAAAATGATTTTCCTTTAATAGGTTCAAGTTTCATTTTCGTATGAAATTCAAAATCTAAAACCCAAAAAGATTTTCTTTGGTATTCATATGTTTCATTTTGTATAGGATTTTAAAGCTGAAAAATTCAAAAATAGATTTTCGTCAATCCTTTTGAAAATTTGTTATTTTCTTTTCTTCTTCAAGTTTCAAGAAAAAAAAGAGAAAAGAAAGAAAGTTTGATCGTCCATATTGTGCCAAAACTTCACAAACTATGTACACCCGATTCTCCTCTCTCAAGTGTGAGATACGTAGGCGCCCTTCTTGGATTCAATGATCTTTTCAAAAAGAAGAAAAATAAATATAATTTTTAAAAAGTGTTGCATTCTAAAACCTTTGTTGTTTCTATTTCTCAGTTAGTTTAATGTGGTTGGTTTGTGGGATTTTGGCTGGTCCTCCATATTGCAACGAGTTTAAAGGAAAGATATGGCCAACAAAGATACTGGATTGTTGTCACTAATAAGATTGAGAATCCAGGATCAAATCTTGAAATTAAGAGAACAAATGGCAGAGATGCACCGGGCGTGGGCCAGTGGCTTGCCTCCACCTTCATTCCTTAATGATCTCATTTTCAATTACTCGTCGCTTTATCAGGCGCAGTCTTTCATTCCCATTGGTACACCACAACACGTGTCGGGATTCACTCTACAATAGTACTATCCCAGCATATCAAGTGTGCCCTTGGCAATTACTCATCAGAGGCCCACTTCTCATCTTGTACGACCTGTGAAACCATGTTCGTGGCTCCACCACCACCTAAAACTCCTACTTTTGATGTTCATCCACCGGTTGTGCTTTCCCACTCTGCGAGAGAGCCTGTATTAAATATTTTTGGTAATCAACATTATGCTCCTAAGCCCACATTTAAGTTGACTGGTTCTTATGGCTACACTTAGCCGTCCGAATTTCCTCTTAATGCTGAAAATCCTGTTATGACAAAAGAATAAGAAGAGATAACCCAAAAGGTGAAAATTTTAAAACTAGCTATGAAGAACTTTCAAGGACTTGGGGTTACAAAAGTTTCTCATATTAGGACTTATGCATATTTCCAGGTGTCAACCTTCCCCTTTGCTTTAAGATGCCAAAGTTCAAGAAATCTAATAGACACAGGGATCCAGTGGCACATTTAAGACGTTATTGTAACCAATTAAGAGGTGCTGGAGGAAAAGAAGAACTGCTCAAGGCTTACTCTGGTGAGAGTCTTTTGGGTCTAGACTCAGAGTAGTTTGTTGATCAGGATATTGATAGGTGAATAATTGGGATGATTTTGCTAATGAATTTGTGTAACAATTCTAATATAATATGGAATTGATCCCTAACGAAAAATCCTTAACCAGTGTGAAGAAGAAGAATGCTGAGAGTTTCAGAGAGTATGCGATCAGATGACGTGAATAAGCCGCTGGGGTGAAACTGCCAATGAAAGAAAGCAAGATAGTGGAAGTGTTTATTCAAGTATAGGATGAAACATATTATCAATACCTATTACCTACATTAGGCAAGCCATTTGTTGAGGTCCTCAAAATGGGAGAGATGATAAATGACGAAATCAAGAACGGTCGCATTATGAATTTTGTAGCATTGAAGCAACTATTCAATCAATTCAAAAGGGTTTAGGAAATGTTGGATGGAAGAAGAATGAGGAAGATGTAGCTGCAATTGTAGTTATACAACGGGCACAATCAAGAAGACCACTCGTCGTTACCCTCAGGATCAAACCCAAGTTCATGCCCAAGCTCCACAGAATCACTCTCAAAATCCATTATACTCCATTCACTTCACCTCCATATGCTGTGTATAATGCACAACCATATGTTCAACCCCCATCTTATCCACAATGGAATGCACTAACTCCTCAGAGTTATCCTCCAACTCCACAAACATACCAAAGCCCTTCTAAGCCAAATTTTTGATCTAAGCCAAACAATGAAATGAGGAAAAAGTTGAGGGATAACTTTACAACAATTGGACAGTCGTATGCTAGTTTATTCCAGAGATTGGTATAGTGGGACATGATCACTTATCTCCTTTGGTATAACCTGACCCGCATTTAAGAAGTTTTGATCCTAATGTAGGATTGCATATCATTCTGATGTTCAGGGTCATAGTATTGAAGATTGTCATGCTTTGAAAAGAGAAATAAAAAATATAATTCAAGATAAATCAATTATGATGTAGAACATTAATGGTGTTGGAAGCTCTAGTCATGTTGATATGTAAAACAGTGGCTAAGATGTCAGGCTCAGCAATTGGCAAGTCACTCCTCTCCCTACTAGGAAGAGGTTTGGTAGTTTTTTTTCTGTTATCAAAATTATTTCAGGGTTGTAGTTCAGGATCTATCTTGTTTTGTCCCTTTGTCGTTTATGGTCAAACCCTTCTATCTTAACTAATGAAGTGTCCCTTTTTTCCTTTGTGTTTTTAAATGTATCTTGTTTTTTTATTTTTCTTTACGTAAGTATATTTTATGGCAATTCTAGTGATATGACATGCTGGCGGAATTTTCAGCTAGATCTTAAAATCTAGTTTAAGCATGAACTTTGAATCAGAGGCCTAAAGTTTAGAAAAAGGGCATCTGAGAAATAGGCAGAATGTTAAGACATTTGGTGACCATGTTGAAGCCTTCTTTGAAAATTAAGGACATTATTTTTTGAGAATCACAAGAATAACTTGGTCATCAATTGAAAGGCATACCCGATTAGGTCAAGCAGGAAATGCACAATCCTATACTAAGAGAAACAAGAAGATAATTAGCTCTACAAAAGCATAACTCATTCCATGCGAGGGATGTACAACAAAGGTGGAGTTGTATGTTGAATAATGTTCAGAAGAAGTAGTGACATACAGGCTCAGTTAAAGTTAGTGCCGTAAAAAATCTCACAAATGATCTTCATCTTTTATTTTCATAGTGCATGCTTTATAGTTGCATTTTTAAAGATTGATATAACGAAGGTATTTCATTCTGCTATCCAAACATCATGTCATCCTTTGTTTGCCTAGTTTGATCTTTAGTCCTATTTTCTTTCATACCCCTCTTTTGGAATCAAGATAGAGTCAGCAAAGTTCAAAAAAGTGTTGATTAAAAAACCGAGTCAAAAAAGTTTCACAAAAAATAGAAGAGAGAAAAATATTACAAAAGAAAGAAAAGAAGAGTGTCAAGAAAAATAGATACAGAAAAGGTCCCAAAGTGAAAAAGAGTCAATAAATGAAAAAAACCAGAATCAAACAAAAGAACAAGCTATCGTAACTATGTGTGACCTGATTTTTCTTTCTTGGGAGTGAGATACCTAGGCTGCCCTACTATGGGCTCAGTCCAAAATGAGATTCTTATTGATAAAAATCCTCACGGTCATTGTAAGACAATGGTAAGTTGAGAGAGATAAAAATGAGATAGTCTTATCAGTGAAAACCCTCATGAGCATCATAAGATGACTTTGAGTTGAGATAAATAAAACTAAGAGAGTCTCATTGGTGAAAAACCCTCACAGACACCACAGGGCAATGGTGAGATGACAGAAAGAAAATGAGAGAGGCTTGTTGGTGAAAACCCTTTAAGGCATCACTAACCGAATGAGGTTTATAAGTGAAATTGGCCTAAGAAAGTAACTCAATTTTAGGGCCATTAAATCAACGAGAATCGATAGAAAGTTTGGATGGAAAGATCAGGAAGCTTAATTCAAAATGCATGGCATAACATTAGAGTTGACTGTCATTTTTAGATAAATTTTTTGTTTCTTTATTTCAAATGGGGACATTTATTGTATTTTCTTTCTTATCTTTATTTATATTTTATTTTCTTGAGTTAGTTATCCCAATAAAAAAATCATTGTCATTTTTCTCTTGTTTTTGAGTTAAGTCCATGTCAAAACAAGTGAAAAAAGATTTCAAAACTGGCTGTTAATTTCTTCAATTGAACAAAGTAAGACAAAAAGGTAGCATATGAAAGAGACATGATTGTGAGCCGAAATAAGGTTTGAAGAAATTTTTGTCAACAGACAAGCCTGAGAACTCATGGAAATACCAAGGTTCAAAGGGTTTATCTAATAAATATGGAAAACCAGAGATACTGTGTTTGTTTCAAAGTCACTCTTGATAATCTGAGTTTGGGTCAATGATGCAGTAAGTCAATGACATACGTTAATGGTTGGAAGCAAGGTTAAATGTGACGAGGGCAAGAGCGATTGTCGCAAAAGATAAAGCCACAAACCAGCCACCATGTATTTAAATGCACAAGTTTTCTTTGTATGAAATGGGAACACATGTTACCTTAAAATCAAGGACTTCAAAGCCTAAATATCAAAGGCCGTCATTTCTCATATCTACAAATGCAAGGGGAAATGTTGTTGCACAAGTTTGTTGATCAAAACCATGGTAAAACTTATAATCCAATATCTCTAGGAGATACACTTTCTTGTTCGGGTAATTCAAGTTCATTTATTAGGTTATACACTTCTTAAATTGAACCTTCACTCCTAGAAGTCGCACTTTCTAGTTGAGTCATTCCACTTAACCCTTAGGAGACATACTTCCTTATTAGGGTAGTTCAAGTTTTGGCTTGCTAGGTGACATACTTCCTATCTTGAGCCTTTACTCCTAGAAGATGCACTTTCTAGTCGAGTCCTTCCATGCAACCCCTAGGAGATGTACCTCCTTATCTGAGTAATTCAAGTTTCATTATTAGGTAATGCACTTTCTAAATTGAACCTACTCTCCTAGAAGTCGCATTTTCTAGTTAAGTCATTCCACTTGATCCTTAGGAGACACATTTACTTGGTAGCTATTCAAGTTTTTATTGTTAGGTAGTTCACTTCCTAACTTAATCCTTTACTCCTATAAAATGTACTTTCTATTTGAGTAAGTTAACCCCTAGGAGACACATTTCCTTATCTGGATAATTTAAGTGGCATTTGTAAGGAGACATATTTCTTTTTCTGGATAATTTAAGTGGCATTTGTAAGGAGATGCATTTCCTTGTTTGGGTAATTTAAGAAATATTCATAAGGAGATACGCTTCCTTATTTGGGAAATTCAAGCGGTATTTGTTAGGATATGCACTTCCTTATTTGGGTACTTCAAGTGGCATCTGTAAGGAGATGCATGTCCTTATTTGGGTAATTCAAACGATATTTGTAAGGAGACACACTTCCTTATTTGGTTAATTCAAGTGGGATTTATAAGGAGACACACTTCTTTATTTGAGTAATTCAAGAAACATTTGTAAGGAGATGCACTTCCTTGTTTAGGTAATTTAAGCGGCATTTATAAGGAGATGCACTTTCTTGTTTGGCTAATTCAAGCGACATTGATAAGGAGATGCACTTCCTTATTTTAGTAATTCAAGCAGTATTGGTAAGGAGATGCACTTTCTTAATTGGGTAATTCAAATTTTACTTGTTTGGTGATGTACTTCCTAACTTAAGTCTTTACTCCTAGAAAATATACTTACTCCTCGAGTCATTCTTCTTGACTCCTAGAAGATGTATTTTCTAGTCAAGTCATTCCCCGTGACTCCTAGAAGAGGTACTTTCTAGTCGAGTCATTCCCCTTGACTCCTAGAAGATGTACTTTTTAGTCGAGTCATTCCCCTCGACTCTTGTAAGATGTACTTTCTAGTTGAGTCATTCTCCTTGACTACTATAAGATGTACTTTCTAGTCAAGTCATTCCCCTAGACTCCTAGAAGATGTACTTTCTAGTCGAGTCATTTCCCTTGACTCCTAGAAGATGTACTTTCTAGTCGAGTCATTCCCCTTAACTCCTAGAAGATGTACTTTCTAGTCGAGTCATTCCTCTCGACTCCTAGAAGATGTACTTTCTAGTCGAGTCATTCCCCTTAACTCTTAGAAGATGTACTTTTTAGTCGAGTCATTCCCATTGGCTCCTAGAAAATATACTTTCTAGTCGAGTCATTTCCCTTGACTCCTAGAAGATTTACTTTCTAGTCGAGTCATTTCCCTTGACTCCTAGAAAATATACTTTCTGGTTGAGTTATTCCCCTTAACTCCTAGAAGATGTATTTCCTAGTCAAGTCATTCCCCTTGGTTCCTAGAAGATGTACTTTCTAGTTGAGTCATTCCCTTTGACTCCTAGAAAATGCACTTTCCATTCAAATCATTCCAATTAACCCATAGAAGATATATTTCCTTGTTTAGGTTTTTCAAGTAGTTATGATGTGACTTTCACAAAAGTCTCTGATGATAAATTGGGGCAAAACTTTCATTCCTGTTATTTGGAACTCACTTTTGGACCCTCCTAGAAAATAGAACTTTACTTTTCTGGCAAATGAGATCTCTCTTTATAATTATCTTTTTTTGGGATAATTTTCTACCTAGTTTTGATGTGATTTCACGAGCTCGCTAGAAAAATAGGGAGACTAAATGAAAAGTCAAGAAACAAGGTGAAGAAGTTGAAAGTCAAGCCACAAGGTGAAGAGATTGAAAGTCAACAGATTGAAGAAATTGCAAGTCAAGAGCCCGCCTAGAGAATAAGGTGAGAAAATTGAAAGCCAAGCAACAAGGTGAAGACGTTGGAAGTCAGGAGCCTGCCTGAAGAATAGGGTGATAAAATAGCAAGTCAAGAGTCAAGGAAAACTGCATAGACATGACTTTTGTAATTTATTTATGTTTTAACTTGTAATTTTCATTTTTGATGTAATGACAGAGTCACGATCGGAACCTCGATGGGACCTCACTCGACTCTCCAACTCCTTTGTCCTTCTTCCTTCTATTTCTTTCTTTGAATAATGGTCGGGACAAAATTTTATCTCGTTGTCTACTTGTTTGTAAGAAAACACTTTGTGTTCATCTAAAGAGGGGTATAATGTAGACACGTAATTTTGTCCCTCCTCGAAATCATTTTTTTTACTCATTTACCACCTTACCATACACCCTTTTTTTAGTTGATAATTTTTTCACAAAATGACAAAAATAACAACCAACTCTCAACAAATTCATAACAAATTTTATCTCATCCTACCCTCGCTACCCCACCTAACCCCTACCCCTCACTTTTTTTTTTTCCACTCAACAACAATACGCAGACCACACAAATCTATATATAATAGTTTAGAAAATAGAGATCAAGCTTCTATTTTCTTCATTTATTATTTCACAAAACACTCCATTGTTTCATTCTTTAAAACCATACAGTAACAATACACCTGATAGGAATTCTTTTCCATGCTACACATCATAGCAACAAATTCTTATACTCACACAGCACAAACCGATACTCTCACCTTCATGAGAACATACACACACTCACCTTACCAGATTCATACACACACAGTGAACAGAGAGCAACATAGTGAGGGTGAGAGAGAAATAATAATGGATCCAAATAAGGAGAGAGGGAAATCGAGTGAAAAATTAATGACCCACTATCGACGTCGTTACTGTTCTAGCATTGGGACCTCTTGCTGGAGCTTCGAATAAGCTATAACAACCCAGTATACTATTTTAGGTCACACCATGACGGGAAAACAGTGATCGGTGAAACTGTTCCTCCCATGTCAAGTCCAATTTTACACCAAAATTGACTCTGTTGAGTCAGTTCCAGTCAAATACAATACCTTCCAGTCAGTTACCATCCATTTCCAACCAAAATCGTTCATCCCGATGAGATTATGTTGAAGACACGCTAGAAAAAGAGAGAAACAGTGATGGGGGTGAAAAATTCTCTTTGGAATCAACACTGTTCTAGCTCCAAAATAGTAGAGTTCGGGTTTGTTCAAAGTCCGGTTAGTTTGAGGTTCCGAATCCGTGAAGCTCCTCTATTTAATTGAAGAAATAAAGCGTCAAGTTGAGGTTCAATTTTTCAACTCTATTTCTTTTTGTGTTTTTTAGCGTGGTAATAATGTCGTGATTTGTGTTGGGTTGATCTCCATTGGTTATGGATAATTACTTGTGTTGATGGATTGTAGATTTACTTGATTGTTAGATTACGTATTGAATTGGTTTAATCATGTTGAGAATGGATTTGGGGGGTGAGAATTGAAAACGGATAAAATGAACGTGATTAATTTGTATTGATTAATTGATGTTTGTTTGATACAAAAAATAGGCGTCTGATTTGCTAAGTTTGATAATATCATGCTTTAGATCGAAACTAGTAGGCAATTTCTAGGTTGGGTAGGCTAATTTAGGAATGCTATTTTTGTTGAATGATTGAATGTGTGTGTGAATGGTTCTTTCTATTTTATCGTACAAGACTTGAAACTATACTCATTAGCCGGGGAATTCCCGAAGGCCACATAGTACTTATTCACCGGGGAATATCTCGAAGTATCATGTACGCAAAGAAGGTTTGTGATCAAGGCCCGAGGATTCGGGTAGAGCTTAGTCTAGGATTAGTTTAGAATAGAATTTACATTTCCGTATTTTTCTATTTTTGGGACTGTATAATTCGGAATGGACATTATTTTAATTTTTAACTTTGTTTGATTTATTTATTTGCTTATTTTATGTGTTTTGTTCGTCTATTTACTTCATAGCATTATACTAGCTGATATACTCCACGCAGCGACCGTGATTCAACAGCTTCGTTCCTAGTCCATTAACGCAATCGCTTAAATCCATTCACATAAACCAGTTGAATCGACCACAAGCTCGATCTTGAAAAAAACACTAGTCAATCTATGATTTGAATCTGATACTATCTAGAGAATAGCAGAAGAAAGGTGTAGTAGGTAAGACCTTCTGCTAGTCCAGGATAATTAACTAAGATGGGAAGATTCAACAAGAAGAGGAAGCTATGAAAAGAGAAGGAAGAACTTTAGTATGGAGAACACTACTTGAATTGGTTTTATTTTTTGCTTGATTACAAATGAATAATACCATCCCATATTTTTACTTATTTAGGAATGATTCTAGATAATACAAATTTAAAATATTCTATCCTCTTTCACAAATATCTAACACTTTAGAATAGTGGGATCTTCCCTAAATACAAATATCAAAGAGACTACACTATCATTTTCTAGATTTTTCTACCTAGAATATCTAGATATTTCTTCAAGATGATTATCCTAGAAATTACACTAGATATTCTAGAAACTTTACTAGAAAATCTATGCTATTCAAAAGATCAACTTTAATATTTTTCATAGAGCTTGCCCTACTAGAGTGGAAGAATCCCGAGACACTGATCATATAGGTTGAGCAACATTTTTTATCGTCAATGATGAAATCCTATTTTTACCATTGACATAAATGTCTATCTTGCATGAATTTCTTGCATTTCACCTTTTGTTTTTTAATTGAAGTCCTCCTCTGGACTCAGGACTATACAAAACTATCACAGTCCAGAAAACCAAAATTAAAATATGTTAGCAGAACATATAGGAACCAAAAATAGCTAAACATACTCGACAGATTAATAATGAGTTTCTTTAAGACAGAGAGTTTCCTGATATTAGGCCAATATTAGGCATAAGCACCACGTTTTCAAATTGATGATTGTATGTATCATATTATGTTATAAAAGAAAAAAGGAAGTCAAATAACAGAGAAAATCTTTTCATATCCAAGAAAGAGATCTGGATAAATAGAGCAACTATTAAGCTAAAATTGGAGTAGTGAGAGAATTAACAAAACATGCTTTTGACTTCGTATAAATTTTGACATCCTTCAAGAATTAATTAAGGATTAAATATTCAAAAAATTCGTATCTAGCAAAACAAACCAGGCTTGATAAAGCTATCATGGCAACTTCTAGACTCTTTCTAATACTAACTGAACTAGATAGCAAGACGATGAACACATACACAAGCAATATTCCACCTACAACAAACTATATCGTAGGTGTTCCCGGCATGCTCACATAGAAAACTGTAAGTTAATTCATAGCAAAAATGATAAAAATAGTGTACCTTGAAAGCGCAGTGAAAATCATTGATTTTCCTCCCAAAAGAAATCTGTCCCAAGCCTATTTCGTCTCTCTCGGAAATCGAGTGTTCTTCACAAACTAAATGCCTTTTTGGTGTTTAATTTTTTGTTTTAATTTTGTTGTACCCAATCATTTATTTTTTTTTATATTTTTTATCTAAAGAAGAAGGAATATATAGGGGAATTGGCGTGGGTGAACAAAAGAGGGTAACCGTTCTCCCCCCCCCCCCTTTTTTTTTTGAAATAAAATTATCTATTAATCTCCTATTCTTTCAAACTAAGAAATGGGTTAGGTCGGACAGAAACGGTTTGGGTCGGTACAGATGGGTGATCCATGACCCGCAAAATCTAACATCTCCCACTTTGCATGTGATAAACAAGACCCGACCCAGTATGACATTAGCAAGACATCAATTCATATAATAAATAGTTCCTGCGACTTGTGAGCATCACGAGCTTTACCTATAAGGTTTTGCAAGCTATATATAAGAATCCAATCACATGATGAAAGAATTCTCTACTAATATAAGGATCTAATACATAGTACCCCAAACATCATTAACTACTTCTGTAGTTAGTTAGTTATCAGACCCCTGCATCCTCTAAAGAGGTGAACTCAAGTTCTTGTTCAACTTTATTCACACAATTACAATCAATACCTGTATGGTTAGTGTAATAGACGACTTGTGTAGACAAGTTCAATTATTCATTTTAATCATCTTCTTTTTTTACTCGGTTCTATCTATTTCAAATCAATTGCTTTCTTAGACATGCATTGCATTGCCAAATTAGTCATGGCTATTATTAGCATGCTAAAGTATTATCACCGATCAAAACTTTAAGAAACAGCCAAAGGTATATGGATATTTCAATGAAAAGTTAAAATAACTTTGAGGGTCTCACACAATGAAGAAGTAGGGATTCATTCTTTCATTAATCAATTGGTCGCTAAGCATATGTGGTATGAAACATATGTTATGATGTTCTCACCTTGTATTGGTGCGTGTTTCTCATTCTTTTTAGTCATTCAACATCATACAAATCTAGGTCTAGACATCTCTAAATGTCTAACCTGAGTTTCTTTCTTAAATAATCCTCAAACAAATATTCTTTGAGAAATTCACATCTGGCTTTACAAAACAAGTCACAATATGGTGTGGAACTTATCTCTTTATGTTTCTTGACATAAGAGGCAATTGCTCATGTAAGAGAGCAAATCTCACGGCTTGTTCGACACACTTTATCAATAAAATACATTTTCACATGCATATGAGATTGAACATAAATTCAAGACTCTTGTATTGATAATAATTATAATCAAGTCATTTTACAATAAATAAATATAATCATATCCTATGTAATCCTAGAGCCATAACATATTTCTCAAACAAGTCTCAACATATTGCCTTTGTAAAGGAATCAATAACATTTCTCGTGTAGGAATGTATTGTAAATTTATTTCTCCACTTGTTATTATGTCTCTCACAAAGTTATACTTTATAATGTCAATGTGCTTGGTATTGCTGTGACATTTAGGATCCATCACATATGGAATAGTTGCTTGACTTTGAAAATATAAAATCGTGGAACCGTTAGAATTCTTTGCAATGTTCAAATTCTCAAATAATCTCTTCAACCAAACAACTTCTTGTACTGCAGATGCACAAGCCACAAATTCAGATTCCATGGTTGATAGGACTGTGCAAGTTTGTTTCTTACTTTTCATGAAATTGCACCATCATTTAATAAGAAAGTATAACCAGAGGTTGATTTTATATCAAACAGTCACCAGCCCAATCAACATCTGATAACCTCTTATGAATAAATTAGATCCACTATAGCATAGTGAATAACCTACAATATTCTTTAGGTATCAAAAAAATTCTCTTTACTACTTTTTAATACTCTCTTTTAGGATTGGATTCATACCTGATAATCACACCTATATCATAACAAATGTCAGGGTGAGTGCACATCATAACACACATCAAAATCCCAATTATACTTGTAATACCCCATACTTTTTACTAGATCAATTTAGCTCCTAAAATGTCAAAGATTAGCTACAAAAATGAATAAACTTTGTTATGTATAGAATTTTCTAGTTTTAGACCCTCCATTGTGTAAAAAATTGAATAAGTTTTCCATCGATACCAATTTTGCCTAAATTCGATACTCGATTGAGAAGTTATGGCATTTTTTATAAAGAAGTATAGCATCTAGACAATCACCGTGTCATGGTGGATGCCAAATTGGTAAATGTACGATTCTAGTAGACCTCTGTGTTTGGCCCGCATCGCGGAGAAGTCCCAGGTCCAATTGTCGAAATTCAGTGGCTCACTGCGATGGTGGCGCATTGCGGTGATGACTAAATTCCCAGTTGTCCCATTTCTAGTAAGCCACTGCAATAGCGGGACGTCGCGGTGGCATACAAAATCGGGATTTTTTCAGTATTGACGAAAATTTTAAAAGGACTATTTGATCAATTCCCAAGCCCCAATTCATCTAAAACAAGAAATTAAGCCTATTCTAAGCACTTTGTGCTTATTTTCATCCATTCTCTCTTAAAGAAAAATCCTAGAGCTCAAAACTTACTCTCCAAGAAATTAGTTTCCTCCATTGTTTCTCCAAGAAAACTCAAAATTAAGGATTCCCAAATCAAGATAATCAAGTGTTCATCTTCAAAAGCACAAATAAAGGTTCAATTCAATATTTCTTAGAAATTTCATCAATTAAGTTATGTGGGGTTTATGAATAAGGATCCTCTTTCATCCTTGTGCCCAAAACTAGCTTTTAACTATAAATTTACATGATTTTCTATGAAATTACATGAGATTTGAATTAGGGTTCATACCCATTATTGCTAATTGCAAGATTATGAGATTTCAAGTGATTTAGAAGTTGAAGTGCATGTTTATTTTCACATTTTCATGCCTATTACAGAAATTTCCAGATTTTGAGATAAATTGTCAATAATTACATTATCAAGCATGAACTTTATGATGTTTTGACATGAGATTGATGTATGCGTTATTATCCTTATATTGAAAATTATTATTTCAAGAAATATTATGCTTTAATGCATGAGATGATCAGTTTATTTTTAGATTTTCAATAAAGATTTGATCGTTTGATCCTCAGATAAGATTTGGAATCCACTTTACAGATTTATTATAGATTAAAGAAATTAGATTAGCTTTACTTATAGATTGAATCAGATAAATGCATAATTGGTTTCAGAATAAACCTTTATACTAGTTTTAAAAGTGGTTTTCCAATAGAATAAGCATACAGATTAAAGGGAGTAGTATTTAGCACCGAGCGGGAAGTGTGGGATTAGTGTGCCCTAACTTCCACAGAACTACGTAGCCAACTTAGGTATAGATTATCAGATTATTTCTATTTCTATATGGATGATAGTTACAATGCGACACTTAGATTAGGTTATACTACTTGGCAAGAGTATGACACCTCTTCTCATCGTGAGGTTTTCCCCATGGGAGAATAAGACGTTAGACTCCATGTCAGCTCACATGGTTTATTTCAGTTAGAAGAACCTCCCTAAAAGAAAAATACTATAGAATGATCTTAACAACAAAGCTTTTAGAAACTAAGTGTAAAGGCTCACAGATTTATTCAGACATTTCTTTATGTAAGCCTTAGCTACAGATTTTAGCTTTTAGATTTCAGATATAAAGGTGAGTCTTTTCTACACTTAGACAACATGATTTACGGACAAATCACTAGCGCATCTTTTATAAATAAATGGTATGACTCACTAGATTTATATATTATGATTTACTACTCATGATTATGATTTTCATCTTTTGGATATTCCAGCTTATGTGAGTCCTCTACATTTAGCATGCATTATTTACAAATTATGATGATGAGATAATGTTTTACTTATGCATTCACCCCCATATACTCAGTACATCATCAAAGTACTAATCCACATATACATCTATGTGCTACATTGTCTCATAATGTAGGTTTAGGTGCTCAAATTCTGTAGCGAGAGTGATTTCGAGCATCTCCATCTACATCCCGATAGTTAGGGGTGTTCATGGGTTGGTTTGGATTGGTTAGTGGTTAAAATCATAACCAAAAATAATTTAGTCGGTTTTTGAATTTCTAAAACCAAACCAAACCACAAAAAGAAAATAACTATCGGTTTGGTTCGATTTTTTTGTTTTTTTTCGGTTATTGACTAGCCTACTCCAACCATCTCTAGAATGAACTCCTTTTTTTAACCCATTGAAAAGAGTATCACATTGAACAATTTCTCATGAAATATTTGTACAGTGATGGACAAATAACACTATAAACTCTTAAAAATTAGGACAAATACATTAAACAAAACCAATATTGAGATGAAAATCACCATCTTTGTATTGTAGGCACTAAGGAACAATTTCTCATAAAATATTTGTACAGGGATGGACAAATGACACTATAAACTCTTAAAAATCAGAACAAACATATTAAACAAAACCAATATTGAGTTGAAAAGCACCAGCTTTGTATTGTAGGCGCTAAGATTATCCAACAACATACAAACACATACATGTACATTGTAAAATAAAACTTTGTATTCTATTACAGTGTGCTGTAAGAAGAGACAAAATTTGAAAAATTTGAGTTATCTGTTTACTTTATAGACTAGCTAGGTGAGCTAATCATCTAAGGAAAAGATTGAATAAACAAGGAGACATAAATTAAAATTTAATTCAAGATTAAATTTAATAAAATATTTATATTTTATTTATAAATTATATATAAATAATTACAATATATACATATTTAAATTTATCAGTTTGGTTTGGTTATTTTCACGATTTTTGTAAGTAAAACCATAACCAAACAGAATAGCATCAGTTTTTTAAAATTTAAAACCAAACCTAACTAAACCAAACCAAACGTCAGTTTTTTAATTAGTTTGGTTCGGTTTACGGTCCGATTTGGTTTTTAACCAAACCCATGAGCACCCCTACTGACAGTTGGTGAATCCTCATAGTTAGGGGACTTAGTTATTCATATTTTTAGCTTATCAGTTTAGATGATTCAGTATTTCCAGACAGTCTGAGTCAGCTGGGGGTTTGTCCCATTGACTCTCTAGATATCAGTAGTAGAGGCTTGTCAGAATGCTAGATATGCTTCAGATTTTTCGTGATTGATTTATCAAAGTTTTGAGATTAGTATTTTTTTTAAATATTATATTCAGATATTTTTTTGCATATAGTATGACTTTTATGTCCATATTTCCATCATTATGAGATTCAGACTTAGTAGAAGGCAGATAGGGTTAGATTAAGGCTACTCGTAGTCTTTAGCACCATGTGACATCTCGAGACCTATTTTTAGGGCGTTACAAACTTGGTATCAGATTCTAAGGTTTAAAGAGTCCTAGGGAGTTAGACAAGCCATGTTACGTAGAGTCTTGATCATGGTTGTGAAGCGCTCCACATTTATGAGAAAGAGGCAATGGGACATTCTTAGAAAATCATCTCTTTCTTTTATGATCTATCATGCTTATAGTATCTCTATCTGCTTTTAACTCATACTTTTACATGACAGTTGAATATGCCTCCTCATCGAGCTAACGCCCATAGAAATGATAACCAGCCACCCTCTTTCGCCGATCCTCTGAATGAGAATGTATCCTATACTGAGTGTTACTCTTCCTTTCAGGCATTGGCCCAGGCAGTGCCTGCCAATATTCAGCGCAACCATCAGGCTGTAGTCTCACTTTAGCAACATAGTGATTTAGCAGCAGACAAAATCAAAGATTTCATGAGAATGAATCTGCCAGAGTTCTTTGGGCGAATATAGGTGAGGACCCATAATTTTATTTAGATGAGGTGAAAAAAATCACCCAGATTATGCATATTTCTGAGGAGAAGAGTGTAGAGTAGGAATCCTATAGGTTGAAGGATGTAGTGTATGACTAGGTAGTCATATGGAAGAATGGTAGAGGTGAGAATGCAGCTCCTATGAGTTGGCAAGTGTTTCAGAATGCATTTCTAGATAGGTTCTTTTTGTGTCAAAATGAGAGAAGCTAAGATAGAGAAAATTGTGAACCTGAGGTAGGTCTCGATAATAGTGAAGGAGTGCTTTCTTAAGTTCAATCAGTTGTATAAGTATGCCCCTGATACGATGGCTGATCCTAGGGCAAGTATGAGTAATTTTGTTACTGACGTATCTAGCTTGGTAGTTAAGGAGTGTAGGACTGCCATACTTATTGGAGACTTAGATCTTACTAGGTTGATAATTCATGCTCAGCAGATTGAGGTAGAAAAGTTAAAGAGAAGAGAGAGGGGAAATAAAAAAGCTAGAACAATACAATTTGAGTATGGACAGACTAGGTCTAGAGGGGAAATCATTTGCAATTTCAAAATCGTTCATCTATGCCAGCACTATCTTCAGCTAGTGCTCCCGCTCCCAGAGCTAGGTAAGAGCAGTGGGGTAAGTCTTCTAAGTCTAGATCTCAGAATAGTGTGAGTAGAAGACCCAGTTATCCTTTATATGCTAAGTATAGTAAGAATTATCCTGATGAGTGTTTGATAGGACAGAAGGGTTATTATTGTTATGGTAAGTTAGGTCATGGAATCAGAGAGTGTCTACATGCTAAGCAGGGAAACAAATATATTTGTCCCCAGACTCAGGCTACTAGTACACCAGCTCCTCTAGGTCGCCCAGTCCCTCCTCAGGGCGCATCATCCAATATCGATGGTGGTCAGATCCAGAATCGATTTTATGTTTTACCATCCCAGCAGGAGCAAAAAGATTCACCAAATGTTGTTACTAGTATACTTCGTGTCTTTCATCTTGATGTTTATGTGTTGCTAGACCTCAGGTCGAGTTTTTCTTATGTGAACACATTAGTTGCATTAAATTTTGAAATAAGTCCTGGAAGATCCCTGAGCCCTTCTTGGTTTCTACTTTAGTGGGTGAGTTATTTGTTGCCAAACAGATCTATAGAAAGTGTCATATCACTGTCCATCATAAAATCATGTTAGCAAACCTAATAAAGCTAGATATGGTTGACTTTGACTTTATTCTTGGCATGGATTGGCTTCATTCCTATTATGCCTCTATAGATTGTCGCACCCGAGTGGTGAAGTTTTAGTTTCCAGATGAGCCAGTCTATGAGTGGGTAGTAAATTCAGTGTCTCCTAAGAGTCATTTTATATCCTATCTTAAATCTAGAAAGTTGATTTCTAAATGGTACATCTATCATTTAGTTAGATTCAAAGACACTAAGTCTGGGACTCCAATAACTTAGTCAGTCAGTGTAGTCTATGAGTTTCTTGATGTTTTTTCGTAAGATTTGCCAAGGGTACCTCCCTATAGGGAAATAAAATTCAGGATTGACCTTCTTCCAGATACTCAGCCCATCTCTATTCCTCCATATTATATGGCTCCAGCTGATCTTAAAGATTTAAAGGAGCAGCTTAAAGATCTTTTAGATAAAGGTTTCATAAGGCCTAGTGTTTCTCCATAGGGTTCTCCCGTCCTATTCGTGCGAAAGAAAGATTGTTCTTTGTGTATGTGCATTGACTATCGTCAGTTGAATAAAGTTATAGTAAAAAATAAATATCCTCTTCCTAGAATTGATGACTTCTTTGATCAGCTCCAAGGTGCAAGTTATTTCTCAAAGATAGACCTTCGATCCGGCTATCATCAACTTAGAGTAAAAGAATATGATAGTCCAAAGACATCTTTCAGAACCTGTTATGGTCATTTTGAGTTTCTAGTTATGTCCTTCGAGATAACAAATGCCCCAGAAACCTTCATGGACTTGATGATTAGAGTGTTTAAATAGTATCTGGACATATTTCTCATAGTCTTTATCAATGATATTCTTGTCTATTCTCGTAGTAAGAATGATCATGTAGACCACCTTAGAATTGTATTGAAAACTCTTAGAGATCACCAGTTGGTCTCCAAATTCAGCAAATGCAAGTTTTTTCTAAGGCCAGTAGCTTTTCTTGGTCATATTGTTTCTAGTGATGGTATTAGAGTTGATCCCCAAAAGACTGAAGCCATAAGAAATTGGCCTAGACCTATCTCTCTGTCAAACATTACGATTTTCTTAGGTTTAGCTAGCTATTACCGGCATTTTGTTGAGGGTTTCTCATGTATTGCATCCCTATGTCTAGATTGACCCAGAAGAAAGTTAAGTTTCAGTGGTCAGATTCCTATGAGAAGAGTTTTCATGAGTTGAAGACTCGACTTACTTTAGCCCCAGTTTTAGCATTACCTGATGGTACAGATGGTTTTGTGGTGTATTGTGATGCCTCTATAGTTGATTTGGGTTGTGTTTTGATGCAAAGAGGTAAGGTCAGATCCTACGCTTCTAGACAACTTAAGCCTCACAAAAAAAATTACTTGACCCATGATCTTGAGTTAGCTATTGTCGTGTTTGCTTTAAAAATCTAGAGACATTACCTTTATGGGGTGCATGTTGATGTGTTTATAGATCACAAAAGCTTGCAGTATGTGTTTACTCAGAGGGAGTTGAATCTCTCACTAAGAAAAGGGTTAGAATTGTTGAAAGATTATGATATGAGTGTTTTGTATCATCCGAATAAGGACAATGTAGTAGTCGACACCCTTAGTAGATTTTCTATGGGCAGTGTTGCTCATGTGGAGAATGATAAGAAGGATTTAGTTTGGGAAGTTCATCGATTAGCTAGATTAGGTATGAGATTGATTGATTCAGCTGAAGGGGATGTCTGGGTTCAGAGTAGTTTCGAATCTTCCCTAGTTTCGGAAGTGAAAGAGAAGCAAGATAAGGATTCTAGTTTGGTCAAACTGAAAGAGTCAGTTAAAGAACAAAAGGTAGAGGTTTTCTCTCGAGGGGGAGATAACGTGTTGTGATACCAGAGTAGATTGTGTGTTCCATGTGTTATGATTTGAGGTGGAAAATTATGGCGGAAATGCATGGTACGTGTTATTCCAGTCATCCAGGTGCTACCAAGATATACCGTGACTTGTGGGAAATCTATTGGTCGAGTGGTATGAAAAGAGATATAGCAGAATTCGTAGCCAAGTGTACAACTTATCAATAGGTTAAGGTAGAACACAAAAGACCTGGGGTTATATTGAAAGAGTTTGGTATTCCCACTTGGAAGCAGGAAGAGGTGAATATGGACTTTGTGACTGGATTACCCCATTCACGTCGTCAGCATGATTCGATTTAGGTTATTGTAGACAGATTGACTAAGCACATTTCTTTCCAGTTCACACGTCCTATATAGCTGAAGATTTTGCTAAGTTGTATATCAAAGAATTAGTCAGATTGCATGGAGTTCCTTTGTCTATCATCTCGGATAGGGGTGCTCAATTTTGGAAAGCCTTTCAGAAGGGTCTTGGTACCCAAGTTCATCTTAGTTCAGCTTTTTATCTGCAGATAGATGGTCAGGCAGAAAGGACCATTCAGACTCTAAAGAACATGTTGAGGGCATGTGTTCTTTATTTCAAAGGTAGTTGGGATGAAAATTTGCCATTGATTGAGTTCACTTATAATAATAGTTATCATAATAGTATTTAGATGGCTCCATTTGAAGCTCTTTATGGGCAGAGATATAGATCACCATTTGGTTGGTTCGAAGTAGGTGAGGCTGCTTTGATTGGGCCAAACATGGTGTTTGAGGCCATGGAGAAAGTTCAGTTAATTTGAGAGAGATTAAAAGCAGATCAGGGTCATCAGAAATCTTATGCAGATGTAAGAAGAAGAGATCTTGAGTTCGAGATTGATGACCTTGTGTTTTTGAAAGTTTCACTCATGAAAGGGGTGAAGAGATTTTGCAAAAAAAGGGAAGCTTAGTCTTCGATATGTAGGCCCCTTCTAGATTTTGAGTCGTGTTGGGAAGGTAGCGTATGAACTTGAGCTACTCGCAGATTTATCCTCAGTTCATCCAGTATTCCATGTGTCCTGATTGAAGAAGTGTATGGACGATTCAGCCATTATAGTTCCTCTAGAAAGAAATGATATTTAGAATAGCCTTTCTTACGAAGAACTTCTAGTAGAGATTCTTGATCATCAGATCCGTAGAGGAAGTAACAAAGAAGTTCCCTTGGTAAAAGTTCTATAGAAAAATCATTCCATTGAGGGTGTTACTTGGGAAACAGAAGAAAACATACGCACCAAGTATCGTTATCTCTTCTCCACGAACTCAGATTCAGTCGAAGGTAATAGTCTTTCGTCATTTAGTTCCTTTTCTAGTCTCAGATTCAGCCATATAGCTATTTTTATGTAAATTCATGCACTCGCAGATTAGTTCAGTAGCTCTTTATGCTTTTGATTCAGTCATACAGTTATTTCAGTAGTGCATGATAGCTTATAGCCTCAGATTCCTAGGTATTTTTAGTTTAACTAGCCATATTCGAGGACGACTGTTCCCAAGGGGGAGATATTGTAATACCCTGTACTTTTCCTAGCTCAATTTAGCTCCTAGAATGTCAAAGATTAGTTTAAAAATGAATAACCTTTTTTATGTATAGAAATTTCCAGTTTTAGACCCTCCATTGTGTAGAAAATTGAATAAGCTTTTCATCGATACCAATTTCGCCTAAATTCGATACTCAGTTGAGAATTTATGGTATTTTGGGTAAAGCAGTATGACATCTAGACAGTCACCGCATCACGGTGGATTCAAAAATGGCAATTGTCCGATTCCATTGGGCCTTCACGATTGGCCCGTATTGCGGAGAAGTTCCAGGTCCCAATTATTGAAATCTAGTGGCTCACCGCGATGGTGGTGCATCTCGGTGATGGCCAAATTCCCAGTTATATCTTTTCCAGTGAGTCACTGTGATAGTGGTGTGTCGCTGTGGCATACAAAGTCGAGATTTTTCCAGTTTCAATGAAAATTTTAAAAGGACTATTTGGTCAATTCCCAAGCCCCAATTCATCCAAAACAAGAAATTAAACCTATTCTAATCACTTTATGCTTATTTTCATCCATTCTCCCTCAAAGAAAAACCCTAGAGCTCAAAACTTACTCTCCAAGAAATCAATTTCCTCCATTGTTTCTCCAAAAAAAACTCAAAATTAAGGATTCCCAAATCAAGATAATCAAGAGTTCATCTTCAAAAGAACAAATACAAGTTCAAGTTCAAGCTTTCTTAGAAATTTCATCAATTAAGGTATGTGGGGTTTATGAACAAGGATCCTCTTTCATCCTTGTGCCCAAAACTATCTTTTAACTACAAATTTACATGATTTTCTATTAAATTACATGAGATCTGAATTTGGGTTCATACTCATTATTGCTAATTGCAAGATTATGAGATTTCAAGTAATTTAGAAGTTGAATTGCATGTTTATTTTCATATTTTCATGCCTATTGCAGAAATTTCTAGATTTTGAGATGAATTGTCAATAATTACATTATCAAGCATGGACTTTATGATGTTTAGACATGAGATTGATGTATGGGTTATTATCCCTAGATTGAATATTATTATTTTAAGAAAGATTATGCTTTAATACATCAAATAACTAGTTTATTTTCAGATTTTCAGTAAAGATTTGATCTCTTTGATCCTCTGATAAGATTTGGAATCTACTTTATAGATTCATTACGGATTACAAAAATCAAATTAGCTTTACTTACAGATTGAATAAGATAAATGCACAATTGGTTTCAGAATAAACCTTTATGCTAGTTTTAAAAGTGGATTTCCAATAGAATGAGCAGACAAATTAAAGGGAGTAGTATTTAGCATCGAGCGAAAAGTGTGGGATTAGTGCGCCCTAACTTCCATAGAACTATGTAGCCAACATAGGTACATATTATCAGATTATTCCCATTTCTATATGGATGACTGTTACAAATGTGATCACTTAGATTAGGTTATACTCCGTGGCAAGAGTATGACACCTCTCCCCATCGTGAGGTTTTCCCTATAGGGGAATAAGACGTTAGAATCCATGTCAGCTCACATAGTTTATGTTGGTTAGAAAAACCTGCCTAAAATAAAAAGACTACAGAATGATCTTAATAGCAAAGCTTTTAGAAACTAAGTGTAAAGGCTCACAAATTTATTCAGACATTTCTTTATATAAGCCTTTAGCTACAGATTTCATCTTTCAGATTTCAGATATAAAGGTGAGTCATTTCTACAATTAGACAACATAACTTACAGACAGATCACTAGTATAGCTTTTAGAACTAAATGGTATGACTCACTAGATTTATATAGTATGATTTACTACTCATGATTATGATTTTCAGCTTTCAGATATTCTAGCTTATGTGAGTCCTCTACATTTAGCATGCATTATTTTACAAATTATGATGATGAGATAATGTTTTACTTATGTATTCACCCCTATATACTCAGGAAATCCTCAAACTATTGATCCATATATAGCTCTATGTGCTACATTGTCTCATAATGTAGGTTCAGGTGCTCAGTTTCCGCAGCGAGAGTGATTTCAAGCATCTCCCTCTACATCCCAATAGTTGGTGAGTCCTCATAGTTTGGGGAATTAGTTATTCAAATTTTCATCTTATCAGTTTAGATGATTCAGTATTTCTAGAAAGTCCGAGTCATCTGGGGGTTTGTCCCAGTGACCTTCTAGATATTAGTAGTAGAGGCTTGTCAAACTGCTATATATGCTTCATATTTTTAGTGATTGATTTATCAGACTTTTGAGATTAGTATTTTTTTAGATATTATATTCAGACAGTTTTCTGCATATAGTATGACTTTTTTGTCCATATTTCCATCATTATGAGATTCAGACTTTGTAGAAGGTAGACAGGGTTAGCTTAAGGCTACTCATAGTCTTGAGTATCGTGTGACTTCTCGGGACCTATTTTTGGGGCGTTACAGAACTAGAATATGATACTTGAGTCATGTTTTCCATTTCTTTTTCAGTATTTGAACACATTTCAAGGCTTAAAGTTTCACCTATTGCTATAGGAGTATCCATGGATTTGCAATTATTCATTAGAAATCATTCTAGAATTTTCTTTATGTATGTTTCTTGAGAAAGACTCAACATTTTCTTGAAACGATCTCTTGGATTTTAACACCTAATAAATAGTCTGCTTCACCCATATCTTTCATGTCAAATGACTTTAAAAGCCATGACTTAATAGTTTTCAGATACTCCAAATTATTTCCAGCTAGTAAAATATCATCCATGTAAAGCAAAAGAATCACAAAATTCTTTTGGGTTTTTTTCACATAGATGCAATGATCTTCATTGATCATGGTTAAATCAAATGAAATCACATCCTTAAGAATCTCAGGTACCACTCCTTAAAGACTATTTTAGGTCATATATTGATCTATTTAATTTAAAAACCTTCTTTTATTAGCCTTGAACAACAAAACCTACAAGTTGTTCCATATAGATTTCCTCGTTTAGTTCTCCATTGAGAAAAGAGGTCTTCATATCCATTCGGTATAATGCAAAATTCAAACGTGAACTAATAGCCAAAAGTACGCGAATTGAGGTAAATTTCACAACTGGTGAAAAAGTTTACTCATAATCTATTCCAGCTTCTGTAGTACAACCTTTTGCCATCAATCGTGCTTTGTGCCTTTTTATTGACCAATCTGATTTGTGTTTAACTTTGAGAGTCCATTTATTTCCAATAGCTCTACGCCTAGAAGAAAGGTAAACTAGATCCCAGACTTTATTGGTTTTCACAGACTCTAATTCTTCTTTCATCACTTTTATCCATTCATCTTTTCCAAGGCTTGATAAAGCCTCAGTCACATAATTAGGTTAATCCAATTCTGTGAGAATACCAAGAATACGTAATCCTCAATCTCGTAAGATCTTTTAGGTACACCTTTTTAGTACTCTTACATAATTGAAGTTCCGATTCCTTAATAGAATTTTGGGATTCACAACTCCCACTTAGACCAAGAATTATTTCTTGATCTATTGAATTATCAAGTATGTTCGGCGATATTATTTGATCATCTGAATTTAACATTTTGTAAAGAGGTTTATTTTTCTTTATTTCACCCTTTTTGGAAAAATCATTTTCTAGGAATGTGACATCTCGTGATTCAATCTCAGTTGTACGCCCATCTTCCAATTCACCAATGAACATATATACTTTGGAGTGTTTTGAGTATCTTATAAAGATACATTTCTTTCCTTTTGGACTTAGTTTACCAAACTCACCAAAATGATCTTTAATATATACAGCACAACCCGAAGGTCGTAAATCATTAAAGTTTGGTTTATTACCAGTCCATATTTCATAAGGAGTAGAAGATGCTAACTTAAAAGACACTTTATTCAATATGTAGGCTGCAATTAATAATGCATCTCCCCAAAAAAAGATTGGTAAATTTGCCTGCACTATCATAGACCTTGTCATATCCAGCAATGTTCTATTTCTTCTTTCAGCTATACCATTTTGTTGAGGTGTATAAGGAGTATTTAATTATCTGATAATGTCTTTTTTAATACACAATTCTTCAAGCTGTTTTGACAAATATTCACGACCTTTATTGGTTCTTAATGCCTTTATATTTTTGTCTACTTGATTCTCAACTTCATTCATATATCTTTTTAAGCATTCAGGTGCTTCATATTAATGAGATATCAAATAGACATAACCAAGGAGAGTGAAATCATCAATAAATATAATTAAATATAAACCACTAGACCTTGCCTTCACATTCATTGGACCACAAATATCAGAATAGGTTAATTGCAGTGGAAATTCAACTCTTTTAGCCTTCCCAAATAGTTTATGTGTAATCTTTCCAGCAAGACATTTTCACAAGTTGTC
This sequence comes from Capsicum annuum, assembly GCF_002878395.1. Taxonomy (NCBI): domain Eukaryota; kingdom Viridiplantae; phylum Streptophyta; class Magnoliopsida; order Solanales; family Solanaceae; genus Capsicum; species Capsicum annuum. Next base: position 27,531,553 of record NC_061111.1, read on the forward strand.
ATTTCTATTTTTGAGAAAGAACCTAGATGTCCTTCCTTTGCCAATCTATTCATTCGATCTTTTCCTATGTGACCCAATTTAGCATGCCATGTAAGTATATTAAAATCATTATTCTAGAATAACATATTACACAAAGACTAGCATAATAGTCATAAGTTGAAGGATTACAATCTAAAATAATAAAGCAGTCATAACGATGTCCAAAACCATAAAAAATATTATCTAGAGTTATTCTTATACTATTCCGACTAAGAAAATAAATGAAAACCAATATCTAAAAGAACAGACACAGACACTAAGTTTTGTCGAATCTCTGGAGCATATAGAACATCATGCAACATGACCTTCACGCAAGTCTACTTTGCAAGTGTCAATCCCTTTGACTTCAAGCCTTGCATTATTTCCTACATAAATCCACCTTGATCTAGGTGAAAATCAACAAAACTCTACAAATATTTCTTGATCTCCACTTACATGGTTGGTGGATCTTGAGTCTACAATCCATATAGAATACGATTTAGATAATAAAATAGTGCGAGAAACATATATAGCACTTAGAGATGCATTTAGAAATGCTACCTTTTTCTACTCAGGACACTCACGAGAAAAATTCCCCAGAACTTACCAATTATAGAACTTCATCTTGCTCTTGCCTTTCTTTTTGAAAAACATTTTCCCCTTCTTAGAATCTGGCTTGTTCTTTTTCTCGAAGGGTTCTTCTTTAATCTCTTTACCCTTTTCATTATTTTTTCAAATTTTTTTGTGCTTAAAACCTAAATACTTCTTACCACTTGATTCTGCCATAAAGGCATTAGAAGCAACTTTTGCAGTATTAAGTCACCCATCTTCAAATTCAACATGATGGGCGATATCAAAAAAAAGTTTTGATGCTATCATTGTAGGTTAAATTAACCTTCAAGTGTTCCCAATTGTTAAAAAGAGATTAGATCACTGCCTAAACCTATTGCTTGTCTAAGAGAACATAACCAACACTTTTGAGTTAAGTTATCATATTTGACATCACCATAAGGTATTGGTTGATATTCCGATTGTTATGCTTCTTGTAAGTGTCAAATTTGATAGTCAGCTATTTGAGATGGGTAATATAAGTACCGCTATATATTCCTCGTAAGTGTGCCTAGATGGCATTAGCAGTAGGAAATGTCTCACACTACTGAATGAGGTCATCAATCATAGAACTTATAATAATTCCACGTGCAATGGAATCAATCTTTTTTCAAGCCTTATATCCTTCAAGGTCTCTTCTGTATCATACAGTGTTAACTTATTTTGGTAGGAATAAGACATGGTTAATACCTTTAAGAGAATTTTGCTCTTCCAGTACATACCATATTTTAGAACTTCAAATATCGTTGTTTCCACCTTTTAGTTTTTATCCTTTGTTCAAGTTAATAATTATAGTTTTAATTCCATGTCTATTATTTAGAGACAATCACACAAGTATTTATCAATTATTCATGCAAATTACACATTCAATCAAATCAATTCATATAAAGGTTTCATGTTTAGTGTAAAATCGAAAGGACACTTAAGAATTCGATCATCATCTATGAACTAAACATTAGACCAAAGTTAGAAATTAATTTCTTAATGTGTATTAGAAGGATATCTTTCAATTAAGTCTTTGTAAACTCTAATAAATGAATGAAATTCATATAAAAGGAGAGAAACAAATTAATATATGCATAATATAAAGTTAATAAACAACTTTAAGTTACAAGTCAATTTAAAGATGAAAATTATCCCACAGATATTCCAGATGACTTATATACACCTAAAAAGGCTCACTAGGCCAAATTTTATGATAAACTTTAATTAATCTCTCACCCCAAGGATTACAGAGAGATTTTGATAAAATATCTAAAGCTTTCCAATCTGATATTTCTACATAGTTTTCTAATTCTACATATTTTAATACAAACAAATGAATAAAATTAGCAACTATAACACTAGGAGACATCTTAAAAGATTTGAACTCTATTAGTTTTTTCTCTCTTTCCTTTCATATAGACCTCTCATTCTGTAATAGATTTTGTATCATCCTGGGGACGCCATTTCATATGATCTCATGACCTAAAAAACATGTCTTTCAATGGCATGTTCTTCTACTTTGTCTCTTTGCTCAACATCTAGAAATCCCACTTGGAGTGATTTGAGTTTGTCCCCATTCAGCCATGTCTTAAATAGGAACCACAAAATAATAAGAATAGTTGAACCACTCACTGTGACATTTTATGTCACAGTTAATCGTAGAAGGCAAAATCCATTAAAAAATTAGGGACTAATTAAGACAAAATAGTATCAAGAGGAATTTTAACCACATATAAAATGATAAACTTGATCAAGAAGGAAAAATGGATATTTAATAAAAGTTATTACACTTTCAAAAAAATTGTAGATGGGTTTTATGTTTTCCAAAAATATTACTCTAGAGAATTCATATCTGTAACGACCTAAAAATTTGATGAAAATATGTGAAATATATGTTTCTATATGATTTGACTTTCTTACCACTCTTAATAGTTGCATTGTGGTATTTCTGGCGTGTGGGGTGATTGGCACGGTTCCTAATGTATTTTGGTGTCTTTTGTGCGATATTGAGATTTTTGGTGGCTTTAAGGGTCTTATTATGGACCTGTGTGGTTATATTTTGATTCATGCGATGAATGTCCATAAGAACTAAGCCAGCAGATCCAAAACATCGATTTTAGGATTGTAACATATTTGGTGCGGTTTTGTGGCTTTTAAATCTCATTTTGGTGCTTGGTTTGGAAAATTGTATCTTTGAGTTTTGGGGGTCAACTCTGTGAAAATATTTTTTTTTCAAAAAACTCATTTTGGTGCTCGGTTTGAAAAATTGTAACTTTGAGTTTTTGGGGTCAACTCTGTGAAAATGAAGTTTTTTCAAAAATCTGATATCGTCATTGAGTCCAGAGCATTGAATTTAGTATGGTTACATAGTTTATTTGCGTATATCGAACTACGAATGAATTTCAGACACCCCATCGAAGCCCATTTTTGACTTAAAAATCAGGTGCACCAATTTATTGGTGCACAAAGGATAAATCTCACTTGAGGAGGCCGATTTTTGCCTTAAATACCTGGTAACCTGGTGCAAGTATAAAAAGTCCTTTTTTGCCCATTTTTGCTCATTCTTTCACCTTGCCTCTTGAGAGTTAAAACCTAAAACAATGTGAGAGCTTAAAAGTAAAGCTTGTGGGTGCTTAGGAAGCTAGATTAACATCTATTTCTTGATTCTCTTATGTATTTAAGGTAAGAATTCACACTTTTCTAAGTAAATTTCTTATTAATTTCTTAAAATTCCAAAAATATTAGGGCTTGATTTTAAACTCCAATTTCGCTCCTTTTCACTTGAATAATGTTTTAATCTCATAATTAGTAGCTTTTTTTTTTATATCAATTTAACCTTAAAAACAACTTTTATTGTTGATTTTAACATAGATTTTAAAGAATTCACTCAGTAATGCTTAAAAATAGTTTTTCTTCGATTTAAACCTCATTTTTAACTTGATTTAACCTGGATTTTCAGCTGCAGATTCCTAAAAGTATGGGGAACACGTGTTTGAAGTAAAGTTATAATTTTGACTTTTTTTTCAAAAAATTATTTCAGGGGTTCGTTTTGATCCCAAACCAAAAGTAGGCAATATGGATATCCTTAGATTTATTTTGATGCATAGATTCTATATTTTAGTAGATTTTGAGACTGCTCATTAAAAGTAAGGCTTTGTGGTTGAAATATTATGGACTGGTTTCGGCCTTTGAGGTAAAGTATGACTTAACTCTTTCAAACTGGGGTGGGTAGTAAATATTGGAACAAAATACATGTTAAGGGTGGGAACTAATCATGAAATATGGCTATCTATATGTTGTGCCCGTGTGGGGGCCTAAATGTGAAGTAATTATTAAATCCGAGATAACATGTGATATGCGTGAACGTGCAGGATCTTATGTAATGTTGATAGCCTGGAATACATGCAAATAATTGTGTTGTATTGTTAGAAATATCTATTGTGGTACCTTTGGCGTATTGTGATATTTCATAATTTATGGATAATAAATCATGTGAAAAATTCATGGATAGTGGAAATAATGAGTCGATATTGGCTCAAGTGGCTATGGAATTGCAACATTATGGATGGTTATGGAAATACATCATGTTGGTTAGTTGTGGAAATACTCATTTTGTATGGTTGTGAACATTGCATCATCATTCTAATATCACCATACACATCATTGCACTTGTTTGTTTTATTGCTTTATATTTGCTTTTTGTCATGTATGTGTACTTGATTTGTGTCTGATGTTATGTATGTGCTTTGTAAATACTAAAAATATTAGGAAAACTTGAAAATTTAGGAACATTAGAAATACTAAATATATGAGAAAACTCAAGGTTGTATGCCAACCTCAAGGTTGTGTGTAAACCTCAAGGTTGTGCGCCAAAATCCAAGCTATGTGCCACCTCATGCATCATCATCATCATGATCATCATCATCATCATCGTCATCATCATTGTCATCATCGTCATCATCATCATATACATTGCACTTTCCTTATTGTGTTTATGTTGCGCTTGTATTGCCATATTGACTTGTTATCTATCTATTTGTTTTATATCTTGACTTGTTATTATCTCATTATTCTATCTTCCTCTATTTTTACTTGATGATCTTGAATATATATGTTTTTTTTGCTCTACTTGTATGTGATATTGTGTATATTTGTATCCTTATATGGTGTGTTGTGGTATTATATATGAATATTATAGAGGGCAAGTGGTGTGGGCTACCATTGTGGGACATTTTTTAATTGCAGATGAAGTGCCCTTAGTATGTATTTTGTATGCTTTATTTTCTAGTTTTCTTAGTTGGTCTATGATACCTACTAAGTACAAGTGGACCGTACTCACACGTACTATACTTTTTCGGTACAAGTCCTAGTTCGAGTGCGCTCCAGCTTGGTTGATTCGGGCTAGATTTGGTGTTTTCAAGGTAGTGGTAGACCTTAACGCGTTCGGATGTATTCTACTACCTTTCTCATAAACTATACTTTCACTTCGGAGACAGTTTTCTTTTGTAATTCGATATCTTATGTATTTTATTTAGATTTGAGTTGTACTAGATATGTTCTTATACCATTGACACAGGGTTTTGGGAGTTATGGCTGCATATGTTGATTTTATTCTTTCCATATTTATCTTATCTATATGGTTTGACTTTGTTCTAGGAGCCTTACCTTAGGGTATTTCTATCTTTCCCTTTGTGTATCAATTTGGGTGATATGATTACTTGTCAAGGTACACCATGACAAGTGCCATCATGACCCTTGTATTTTTGGATCATGACAAATTGGTATCAGAGATAGGTTTTATTGATCTCAACGGTGTAAAAATGGGTTGTCTAATAGAGTCTCGTAGATCGATAAATCGACATATGTATCTATCTTTTAGAGGCTATAGGATGTCATTAGGAAACTTCCCTCATTTTATTCTTTATCGTGTGAAGTTCCTTCATACCTTACGTTCTGAGTTTTTTTTTACCTTTTTTACACAGATGGTGTTGACTAGGTCCCGAGAGGTTAAAGATGCAGAGCCTACTTCTAGAGAGAGAGTTCAGTCGAGAGGAAGAGCCTTGAGTCATAGACAAACTCAAGAGAGGGGATGGGTCTATGGTTCAGCCCTATCTAGGAGGAGTGCTAAGGGACTCTCCTCTAAGCCTCGTGTTGAGCAGGTTGGAGGTGTGAGTTCTAATCTAGTTCTTTAGAGTTCGTCTAACCCAGTGATAAAGGGATTATTGGTGCATTTGTTGACCCATTTAGAGGGTTCTCCTTTGGTTATGCTAGGTGTTCCTCTAGTTTAGAGAGTGGATCTTTCTATTGCACCTGCTTCTGTTTTGGGTACTCTTCAGATACTGAGTACTATTCCTCCATCAGCATCAACTTCTGAGTATATTGCATCGAGATTTAGAGTTTAGCCTTTATATATGTTACCTTCTCAGATGGGATCTTATCCTGCTAGATTTACTATGCCTCCTTTTACTGCAAGTATAATGATGTCTTCTGATGATCAAAAGAGGTCTGAGAAATTTGCTCATTTAGATCCTCCTAGATTTAGTAGTGCTATGGGAGAGGATGCCTATGAGTTCTTGATTGATTATCAAGAGAAGCTACATAACTTCGATTCTCTTGAGTCATATGGAGTGGCTTATACTATCTATCAATTGAGAAATTCTATGAGAGATTGGTGGAGGTCGTTTGTTGGTTGTAGACCTCTTGATGCTCCTGAGTTGACTTAGGATCAGTTTATTGATGCCTTTCTGGAGAGATTTGTGCCTTATAGTTTGATAGATTGAATGCATGATGAATTTGACCTACTGGAGCAGGGCTCCATGACTATAGCAGAATATGAGGCACACTTTCGTGCCTTGTCTAGATATTTCTATGCTAGTATTTTCACCAAGTTTGAAAAGATTTAGAAATTTATGAAGGGTCTAAATGTCTCTCTCTAGTTGGTAACATCTTTGATGGTTGTATTAGAGGCATATTTTTAGAGTATTGTGGATCATGCCAAGATGACAGAGGGTATTCTTTAAGTATCTCAAAGTGGCGCCAAGAAGGTGTGCCATTTTGGTAAGTTCAGAGCTCAGTCTTCTTATGGTAGAGATTTTAGAGGTTCTCGTGGATATCAGGATAGGCCAGTGCATGCGACCTTGCAAAGTTCTGGTAATAGATATTCTAGTCTAGTAGTTAAGGATGATCATTCGGGAGTAACTATATCTTCTTCTATTGAGGCAGTCCATAGAGGGTGTTATGTGTGTGATAAGATTAGATATGTGGCTAGGGTCTGTCCTTGCTGAGTGATTTGGGATACTTTTATAAGTTATGAGGGGTAGGGATGCTACCAGATGTGCGAAGGGCAGAGGTAGTAGAGCTCTTGGGGTGGGCCATAGGGCCACTCAGGCAGTTGGCAGTAGTGGGCAGTACTATGCTATACTAGCTAGACCTAAGAAAGAGGTTTCAGATATTGTGACCACAGGTATTGTCCCCATTTGTTTCAGATCTGTATCTAAGTTATTTTATCTCGGATTAACTTTTGCCTATGTGTCTATGTATCTTTCTTTGAGTTTTGATTCTATTAGTGAGCCTCTTGCCATGCTTATTTAAGTATCTATCCCAGTAGGTGATTTCTTAGTGGTGGATCGGGTATATTAATATTGTGTTGTGACTTTTGATGGGTGTGAGACTTTAATAGATCTGTTTGTGTTAGATATGGTTGATTTTGATATTATTTTGGGCATGGATTGATTGGCTCCTTATCATGTTGTCTTAGATTATTTTGCTAAGACTGTCACTTTAGCTTCACCGAGTGTGCCAAGGATAAATTAGAAGGGTGTACTTCATTCAGGACCCAAGAGGGTCATATCTTATGTTCAGGATCGTAGATTGGTTAAGAGGGGATGTTTAGCTTATTTGGCTCATATTCTTGAAACTAGTGTTGCTTTACCTTCTTTCTTGAATTTTGTCTGTGTTATTTGTGAGTTTATGGATGTGTTTCTTATGGATTTGCTTGGTATGCCTCTGAATTATGATATTGATTTTGCTATTAATGTTAATTTGGGCATCTAGCCTATTTTTAGTCCTTGGTATAAGATGGCCCCAACTGAGTTGAAAGAACTGAAGGATCAGTTATAGGAGTTATTGGATAAGGGATTTATCTGACTTAGTGTATTTCCCCAATCCTGTTTTGTTTGTGAAGAATAAGTATGGGTCTATATGGATATGTATTGATTATCAGCAGTTAAATAGGGCGATAGTTAAGAAAAAGTATCCTCTTCCTCGCATTGATAATTTATTTGATCAGCTTAAGGGTGATGCGGTGTTATCAAAGATTGATTTGAGCTTTGGTTATCATCAGTTGAGGATTAGATCTTTGGATATTCCAAAGATAGTTTTTTGGACTCTATATGGTTATTATGAGTTTTTGGTCATGTGCTTTGGGTTGATCAATTCCCCTGCCGCATTCATGCAGTTGATGAATTGGGTGTTTTGACCGAATCTCAACTCTTTTGTTATTATATTTATAGATAATATCTTGGTGTATTCCAAGAGTGAGGTTGAGCATGAGGAACATTTGCAGATTGTGCTTTAGAGATTGAGGGATGAGAAGTTGTATGCCAAGTTCTCTAAGTGCGAGTTTTAGTTGGAGTCTATTTCTTTCTTGGGTCATTTGGTGACTAAAAAAGGTATTATGGTTGATCCAGCCAAGGCTGCAGCAGTTTATGATTAGGATAGACCCACTTCACCCACCGAGATTAGGAGTTTTGTTGGCTTCGTAGGTTATTATTGGCATTTTGTTAAGGTTTTCTCTTCTATTGCCGGTCCTTTGACTAAGTTGACTTAAAAAAAGATTTTTTTTCGTGGTCTGATGATTATGAAGCGAGCTTCTAAAAGCTCAAGTATATGCTGACTTCAGCTCTTATGTTGACTTTACCCAAGAAAGGCGTTGGATTTACTGTATTTTATGATGCTTTAGGTATTTGATTTGGTGTTGTGTTGATGCAATAGGACAAGTTGATTGCTTATGAATCTCATTAGTTGAAACCTCGCGAGAGAAGTTATCCTACCCATGGTTTGGAGTTGTGCACTGTTGTTTTTGCTTTTAAATTGTGAAGGTACACTTGTACGGAGTCCCTTGTGAGATTTCCTCGGATCATTGTAGCCTTTAGTACTTCTTCACCCAGTAAGATCTTAATATTAGGTAGCGTTGTTGGCTTGATTTGCTTAAGGATTATGACTTGACCATTCTCTATTATTTGGGTAAGGCTAATGATGTTAAGGATGCCTTGAGTGTGAAGTCGACTAGCATATGTATCTTGGTGCATCTTTTGACCCAGGAGAGACCCTTGGCCTTAGAGGTTCAGTCTTTAGCTAATCAGATAGTTAGGCTTGATATTGCGATACCTGAATATGTTTTCACATTTGTTGAGGCTAGATCTTCTTTGATGGAGCAGATTCGAGCTCATCAATTTGATGATGTTAGATTGAGGTTGATTCGAGACAAGTTGTTGAGTGGGGAGGCTAAGGAAGCCTCACTTGATTCATGTGGAGTTTTGGGAATTAGAGGCTGAGTTTGTGTATCGGGAGTGAGTGACTAGATTAGATTGATCTTGGAGAATGCCCATTGTTCCAAATATTCCATTCATCTAGGAGTGACTAAGAAGTGACTTGAGACAACACTACTGGTGGGGTGGTATAAGGCGATATATAAAAGATTTTATGGTTCATTGCCTATGTTGTCAGTAGGTGAAAGCGGAGCATATGAGACCTGGTGGTTTGCTTCTAAGGTTACCCATTCCCGAGTGGATGTAGGAACGGATCATGATAGACTGTACGACTGGTTTGCCTCGTACATCTCATGGTTTTGACAGTGTTTGGGTCATCATGGATCGATTGGCCAAGTCAAATCATTTTATTCTTGTTTAAGTCTTATTCAGTGCTGAGAGGTTGTCCCATATCTACATTCATGAGATTGTGCATTTTTATGGTATGACAATATCCATTATTTCAGATCGAGGTTCTATGTTCACATTTTACTTTTGGAAGACTTTTCAGGATGAGTTGTGTACTCTAGTTGATCTTAGCATGGAATTTCAACCACAGACTAACAGTCAGTCAGAGCGAGCTATTAAGGTTTTAGAGGATATGCTCTGCATTTGTGTGATAGATTTTGGTGGCCAGTGGGAGCAACATTTGGCTTTAGCTAAGTTTGCATATAATAATAGCTACCATTCCAGTATTGATATGGCTCCTTTTGAGGCATTGTATGGTAGGCGTTGTCACTCACCAGTGGGTTGGTTAGATGTTAAAGAGGTGAGACTTCAAGGTACGGACTTACTTTGTAAGTCTTTGGATAGATTTAAGATAGTTCAGGATAGACTTTAAGTGGCTCAGAGTATGCAGAAGTATTATGCAGATCATAGGCTTTTTGCCTTGAGATTTAGTGTTGGTAATCCTTTTTTCCTTCAAGTTTCACCCATGAAGAGTGTGATGAGGTTTGGGAAGAGGGGCAAACTTATCCCCAGGTATATTTTGTCCATTTAAGATTCTTTAGACTATTGATGATGTGGCCTATGAGTTGGCTTTGCCCCCAGATTTGTTAGTTGTTCATTCAGTTTTTCATATTTCTATGCTTCGCGGCTATATTCCTGATGAGTCTCATGCCATTCATTAGGAGTCAGTTCAATTAGATGAGCAGTTGTCCTTTGTTGAGGAGACGGTCTCCATTTTAGCTAGGGATGTTAGATGGTTGCGCTCTAAAAGTTATCCCTGTGGTTAAGGTTCAGTGGCAACACCAACCTATAGATAAGGCTACATGGGAGGCCGAGTTTGATATGCATATTTCTTATCCGCAGCTCTTCATTTATTCAGGTATTTCTTTACCTTAGTTCAAGGACGAATTAAATTTTTAGTGGTGGATGATGTAATGACTTGAAAATTTGATGAAATATGTGAAATATATGTTTCTATGTAATTTGACTTTCTTACACCTCCCCATAGTTGCATTGTGGGACTTATGTGATGTTGATAACCTAGAATACATGTGAATAATTATGTTGTGTTGTTAGAAATGTATATTGTAGTGCCTTTGGCGTATTGTGATATATTCATACTTTGTGGTTATATGAATCATGTAGAAAATTCATGAACAGTGGAAATAGTGAGTGGATATTGGCTCACGTGATTATGAAATTGTAACATTGTGGATGGTTGTGGAAATACATTATGTAGATTGGTTGTGGAAAAACTCATGGTGTATGATTGTGAACATTGCCTCATCATTCTCATATCATCATACGCAATATTTCACTTGTTTGTTTTATTGCTTATTGTGAACATTGCCTCATCATTCTCATATCATCATACTCAATATTTCACTTGTTTATTTTATTGCTTTATATTTACTTGTTGTCATGTATATGTACTTGATTTGTGTCTTATGTTATATATGTGCTTTGGAAATACTGGAAATATTAGAAATACTAGAAATATTGAAAATACGGGAAAACTCAAGGCTGTGTGTCAACCTCAAGGCCGTGTGTCAAACTCAAGACTGTGTGTCAACCTCAAGGCTATATGATAACCTCGTGCATCATCATCATCATCATCATCATCATCATATACATTGCACTTCCTTAACTTTAGGGTGGATCTCGAAAGATATGAAAGATCTTCCTCCAAGACATACATACGACTTTCATCGAATACGACTTTTCGCAGAATTCTATATGTATCTTTGTGTTTATGTTGTGTTTGTATTGCCATATTGACTTGTCATCTATCTATTTGACCTATATCTTGACTTGTTATTATCTCATTGTTATATCTTTCTCTATTTTTACTTGATGATCTTGAATATACACGTTCCCCTTTTGCTCTGCTTGTATGTGATATTGTGTATATTTGTATCCTTATCTGATGTGTTGTTGTATTATATGTGGATATTATAGTATTGTTAGTGCAAACGGTGTGGGCTACCATTGTGGGACATTTTTTTACTGCAGGTGATGTGCCCTTAGCATATATTTTGTATTCTTTATTTTCTACTTTGCTCGGTCGGTCTATGATATCTATGAGTACAAGTAGACTGTACTCACGCGTACTACACCATTTCAGTGCAGGTCCTAGTTTGAGTGCACTCATACTTGGTTGATTCGGACGAGATTTGGTGCTTTCAAGGTAGTGGTTGACCTTCAGGCATCTGAATGCATTCTACTACCTTTCTTATAGACTATGTGTTTACTTTCACATTGGAGATAAAGTTTTCGTTTTAATTGGACATTGTTGACACCTAATTTTTGTCCTCCGCGACTAAATCTAATTTTGAGTTTCTTAGGTTTTAATAAAACTCAAAATATTTATTTCATCCGAATAAAAAAAATTTAAAATATTTTTGTACGTAATTTTGTCATTTTAAGTAATGATTATATATTATCGTGTTCAGTTATATCAGAATATATAATTTGATTACTTAAATATTTATTCTATGGAATATTGGGTTTTAATTAAGGATTATTTTGAAAATAAATATAATGATTAAAATCTAGATTTTAATATAACTTATTATCAAAATAATTTATTTGGGTAAATATGATTTTGATTTTACTAAATCAAGAAGCTCAGGATTAAAAGAATTATTAATTCATATCGAATTTCAATTTAATTAAGTCAATCTATTAGATTTGGCCATAATTGAAATCAAATTGGCCATAATGACAATGCAATCCGTCAATTGATTTTTAATTTGGTCAAAATTAAATAAATATGGCTAAATTTTAAATTCTAATTGGGGTTATATTTTAAATAACCCCAAAATTTCCAAAAACTCTCATAACTTCTGCCCAATTCCCACCAAAAAATAATTTTAAATTGTACTACATTGTACTATCCCCCCCCCCCCCCAACTTTGTTCTTTCCCAATTTTAAAATTCAAAAATTGTACTATATTGTACAATTTCCCCTAACCTTTTTACTCTTTCCAAATTCTAATTTTGAAATTCAAAAATTGTACTACATTGTACAATTTTCCCCCACATTATCTTCAATCTCACCTTATCTTCAATTTTAAAATTCAAAAAACACCTCTAAATGGCTTTTCTCCCACATTGATGGATGACAATAAAATGAATCCTCATCCTTTCCTATAAATACTTTTCTCCCACTTTAGTGGAAGGAGGAAAATAAAACCACATTCTCTCCTATAAACGTTACCACTATTTTGGAAGAAAGGGCGGTGAAAAAGTAAAAAAAAAAAAGTCTAGAAAGGTGAAAAAATCCTTTTGAGTAAAATAGTTATTTTTATTTAGTAAAATTTTTTTGTTTCATAGAGTTGGTCGGCTAATCAAAATTGTTGAGTTGCCGGCGATGTTTGATGTTTTTCGGTAGTGGTAGATCCCGACGAAACTCGTAGTCTCGTTTTGTTGTCCCCAAAAAGGTAAACACATTTTCTATTTTTTTTTAGTTTTATTATATCATTTTTTTCTCCATCTTTTTCTTCTTCGTATTTCATAGTTATAATTTTATTTGCAGGAATTGTTTGCTGTAGATGAACCTGAAGGCCATAGGACGTTGTGGTATCGATATTTTAATTATTTTCATGTTCGTGATATAAAAATGAGCTAGAAATAGTTGTATGTGCCTTTTTTGACTTTATTCTTTGATTATTATAGATGAAGTTTCAATCTTTGCTTAAAAGATGTACTTATGCTTTGTTTAAACTCATTGTTGGTGGATATGTTTGTTTTTAGTATGTAAAGTTATTTTATTTATGTTGAAAAGAATAGTTAATATTGATTGTTTCGCCTTTTCACCTTATTCTTTGATTATTTTGAATAAAGTTTAGATCTTTATTTGAAAAACATACTCATGTCTTGTTTAAATTCATTGTTGGTAGATATGTTTGTTTTTAGCATGTAAAGTTATTTCCTTTATGTTGAAAAGAATAGTTAATATTGATTGTTTTTCCTTTTTGACTTTATTCTTTGATTGTTATGTATAATGTTTTGATCTTTGCTCAAAAGACGAACTCATGCCTTGTTTAAATTCATTGTTGGCGGATATGTTTGTTTTAGCATGTAAAGTTGTTTCTTTTATGTTGAAAAAATAGTTGTTATTGCTTTTTTCGCCTTAGTAAAAATAGTAATTAGTTCAGTCAAGAATTTGACATTTGCTTGCTAATTATTTTAATGGATTTCAAAATCCTCATATAAGAGATGAAGTGCTAGCTTTATTTTCCATCCAAGATGTTTATTCCTCTTTTGTTCTCATGTTGTCTTGTCAAAATGATGAAAAAGTTCGAACTTTTGTGGCTAAATAGAATTATTTGAATATTTTTGTCTCACGCATAGTATGATTGTTGAACAATATTTCACTTTTAGAGATGCTAAACTTATATTCTTATTTTCTTACTCCGGGTTGTTATATGTGCTCTTTGTGTGTGTAAAGACTTGATTCATGTCTCTCTTTTATTCATAATATCAAAAGAGAATCAAAGATGTCTAAGAAATATAAACCATAGGTCGTTACACATTTTTCCATAAAATGTTAGTCGTAATTTAGATGTATGAATTTTCGTTAATGTCGCCTTAATTGAAATTTAAAGATTCTCCTTCTTGAAAAGTTAACCTTTATTTTCTTTCGTTTTATGGATTAGCGTCTATGTTTGTTCAATTTTAGAAGTCATGGGTATTTTTCTTGTTGTCTCATCCCTTTACTTTCTCAAGCTTACGTTGTTTGTTTCTTGCATTAATTCATTGAATATGACCTTCTTTCTTTTACCTTTATTCATTCTTAATATGAACATAAATCATGAGGCATGCAAGTGGATGTCTTTGCTTTGTATTTATGTATTGACTCTCACTCTTGTTATACGTGTGCAAGTGTGCATATCATTATAATTCAAAAATTGATTATTTATATTTTCTTTTGCTTTGAAATATGTAACTATTATGCCTTGAACGTATATTAATTTCTTTATATTTTCGTTGCATGCAAAAAATATCTCAAGTCCAAATAGACTCCTCTCCTCTTGCATTTTATAATGGATCAATGAGGCTCACCCCTTCGAGTCAAGTCCGAAGTTTAAACCCAAGGTCCACTACATGGAGTGCGGGTGCTAGAAAATAGACGAAGTAGAAAAATGGGTCAAACCCCATTGATGAGGTCACTAAGAGACTTGAAAAGTCTCGATTTTTATTATTGTCTTCTTTTTATTTATTCATTCATTTGGGCCTCGAAGACAAAGTTGTATTTTAATACTGGTGAAGCAGATTGTGGGCCAAAAAGGGCTCGAAAATATAGATTAGGACAGGTGATGATGAGCCGAAATCCCAAATTAGTTTAGAACAGGTTTATTGGTTTAGGCCTAACGGCCTAAATCTTCTAATTCCTCCCTTTCTCATTTTATGTGCTTATTTGCTTTTCATTTGCTTAGACTTGGTTAAATCTCCTACTATGTCATCAAAATTATTTTTCTAAAATCACTTTATTTTCAAAAAACCAACTTCTCTTTTTCAAAGTTAGTCAAAGATAGTTTTCAGACAGTCCGGATAAACTGCAAGTTAGCGGATATTTTAGCTGCCTTAAAATCCTTCCTAAAATGTTAATAGGGAACCGCTAACTCAGAATCTTCAAATTTAAATGATTTTTCTGTTTTGGATCGTTTAAAGTAACATATAAAGGTTCTCTTAATTTCATTTAAAATAAATTAAGTGGCTACTCTCAAAAGTCAAAATTTTTGCAAAACAGACATGTTATGTATTTCATTTGGATTCGAGTTGTACTAGATATGTTCTTATACTGTTGACACTAGATTTTGGGAGTTATGGCTGCATATAGTGATTTTTTTCTTTCCACTTTTATCATATCTATGTGGTTCGGCTTCGTCCTAGAAGCCTTACCTTAGGGGTATTTCTATTTTTTCCTCTTTGTGTATCAGTTTGGGTGATAGGCTTACTTGTCAAGATTCGTCGTGACAAGTGCCATCCCGACCCTTGTATTTTTGAATTGTAACAATATCATTTCTGTATATTTAGTTTTTAAGGACAACATATACCAAAATTTCCCATAAAAGTTGACAGGATATACCACAATATTTCATAAAAATTGATAAAATAATTCTCTTTCCTTTTATTTTCACAAACAAAATATATACGATATAGTTACTACATTAAATGCAGACCTACTTCAACAAGGCACTATAACCTTTTCTTTTTCCCAATGAAAATATATTCAAGTGCTCTGCACTTAGGGACTCAATATTAGGGACGGATCTACAGGGTGGCTCAAGGATAAGGCCAGTAAAGTCTTTGCTTTAGCCCCCAAAATTTTAATAGTAAGCTCTATTATTTCAACTTCATTTGAGATAATAATAAAGATCATGAAATATATTTTAAAAAGCTATCTAAAATATAATAAAGCGCCAGGAAATTGGGAGGGACAAGAGGCTCAGGAAGAAAGAAAATATGATTTTCTTCCATACTTTGGAGATGAAGAAAAGCAGAATACCATGATACCTACACGGGATGCAATCCTACCTCCTTCACCAACAAATGTTGTATCTCCTTCTTCTCAAGATCAGAGTTCAAGTGAAAGGTCACAGAGGATGAGGAGCATCTAAGAACTCTATTATGACACAAAAAAAGTCATTAATTTTGATTTTTGTGTTGTCTCGTTGATGATACTGAACCAATGAATTTTGATGAAGCTATTACAGACAAAAGGTGGAAATAAGCCATGGAGGAAGAAATTCAGTCAATAGAGAAGAACAATACTTGGAAGTTAACAACTCTTCCTAAAGATCATTAAGTAATTGGATTCAAATAGGTATACAAGGCAATGAAGAATGCTCATGGAAAGGAAGAGAGATATAAGACAAGACTTATGGCTAAAGGCTACAAGTAAAGACCTATTATTGACTATGAGGAAGTCTTTGCACCTATTTCCCACAGTGAGACAATACATCTGTTGATCTCTTTGGTGTCACAAATAAAGTGGAAAATCCATCAACTTGATGTCAAGTCAGTATTTTTGAATGGATATCTTGAAGAGGAAGTCTATGTTGAACAACTATTGAGATTTGTGGTCCAAGAATCACGAAGATAAAGTGTTAAGATTGAAAAAAGCTTTATATAGATTGAAGCAAGCTCCACGAGCGTGAAATAATTGCATTGACAAGTATTTTTAAGACAATGGTGTTGACACTCAATTTTTACTATTCGAGCTTAATTAACGTCTTCGGGCTTTCTAATCGTTAAAGGGCACGAAACATATTTTTCACATATTTCTTACAATTGTTGACAAATTATTGATAATCATCCTTACTTTAGGATTTTATCAATTTATTGTCATATCTTACTTTATATAATTTATCAATAGTTCTATGTACATTGGGATTTTTATCAATTCATTATCGTCTTTGATATTTTTTCACAATCATCTGCACACGAACACGACATGACATTATATTTTTACAATATTTTCAAATCAATTATATTTTTTAATATTTTCAATATTCTTTACACTTTCAATAATTACATATCAATACCTACATTTTTGTACATTTATTACAACCTGCAAAAGCTAAGTCAGATTAGTTATTTTAATACACAGTCTAATAATAATTCGAAATCTTGTCACATCCGACAATGACTACACAATAATATCTGTTCACATCCGACAACGACCACTCAATGTTGTCTTATCACATCTGACGACGACCACTCAATGACATTACCCATTGGATAATAACTTTGTCCATTGGTCAAAAAGATGAAAATCCCTTGGTTAATATCCTAAGGATCAAAGGATCCACTATTATGAAAAAGAGGAACACCTTTTTTGTCCATTGGATAATACAAGGTACCATTTCTTATTATAAATAAGTTGTGGGGGAAGACACGAATAGACACATTCCCCCCCCCCCCCCCCCCCCCCCCAAAACCCAAAAAAAAAAACACAAAACCCCCCCCCCCCCCCCCCCCCATCTCTCTATCAAAACTAATAAACTCACATACACATACTCCTCCATGGTCATCTTCTCCACAGAACACATATATATGTCCATCCATATACATAGATGCATACACGTCACAATTTTCTCTATTTTTCAGAGAATACCCATTAACGCACACACACGATTTGCACAGACATACACTTTAACACACAAATACGCATAAAGGAAATTAAATTTTACATCTCTCTCTCTCTCTCTTTTCCCATAACTATCGACCGCTAGAATTGACTACCGGTCGGCCGGCGACCACCTCGCTCCCTCCTTCTCTTTTCTCCGATGAACTGCGGCTCTAGCCGAAAACCACCAACTCCGATGACCACTAAAAACATCGTTGTGATGCTATTGTGGCCATCGAGCTCCTAATGTACTTCCACCTCTCCTTCATCTTTCCATCTTCCCCTCCTCCGTTGCTCCTACACTGAAGTTCGGCACAACACCCTGTCGCACATTTTCCCTTTTTCTTTTTCCACTGTCGTCGTCGGATCTGACCACCGGCCGATCAATAAGCGACACCACAACCACTAACGCCATTTACTACTACTATTTTTGGTATTTTGTCATTATTTTAATTATTGTGGTTGTGAAAATTACGTTACATAGATCTGGACGGAAAGAGGCCATCTTTGGCGAACTCTCTTTGATTTCAACATTCGTATATTTTTTACTGTGATTTACTGCATTATTTTTGGATTCTCCGATGAACATCACTATTTTGGACTACATTATGATTGTTTTGGCTGGTTATTGCTATATTTTACATATTGGTTTGATATCTAGATTGGTTCTTGTTGATGACTTTGTCAACCTATTTAGTTCCATTACTGTATTCGGAGGTTTGGGACTAGTTTATGTGCTTGACTGATAACAAAGAGACACTACATGACACATGGCCAATGACAAAATCTCTCCGTCGGATTTTTGAGTTCACCTCATTACAAAAGATGGACTTTATTTTCTCAAATTTATTATTTTATATTAAGGATCAACACTTGGCCAATGACAATATTTCTCCGTCGGATTTTTGAGGAAACCCATTACAAAATATGGATTTTATTTTCTCAAATTTATTATTTTATATTAAGGGTCAATACTTGATCGATGACAATATCTTTTAGTCGGATTTTTTAGGCCACCCCATTACGAAAGAAGGATTTTAGTTTTTCAAATTTATTATTTTATATCAAGAGCCAATGCATGGCTGATGCAGAAACTCCTGCCGATTTTCAAGGCTTTCCCAAATAAAAGACGAAAATTACGTATACAAATACATAACTAAAACATAAATAAATTCGGGCGATGATAAAATCCTTATGACATCACGATAACACAAAGCATTTTACGATTCGTATTTTGGAAAGGTGATTTTGGATGACCGATAAATCGAGCAACCACTTCGTAGCCATGACGTATCTAAAATCTAATCCAAGCCCACGCTTTAACAAAAAACTCTATTCTTATGTATATTTGTATACATCTATGCACACATAGTTCTTAATTTATTTGTTTTATTACTAACATGCTTGTACAGGTTCTCGGAAATATTTGTCTAAAATAGCGATCAAAAGGAGCTTGAACTTTACATTTTATTTTTTGCATTATTACAATTGTACAATATCATCCATAGTAACATTTTACTTTTGGTGTGTCGAGAGAAGATGTTCTTTATTTACACAATTCTTATTGCATGTTTAGGCAAGATTTAGGCTGTCAATATTTACAAAAAGGAATTTAGTTAATCAAGTAATTCATACATTATGTAGTTTTTTCTTCTCAAATAAATCTTTACTTTTCTCCGTAATTTTAATGAAATAAAGAGCATTACTTGTGAATATTTTTCCTTTTTCATGACACATCAAATAAATTTCTTTTCATACATAAAAAAATTATTCTTTTTCACATGTAATTCGTACATTTTTATACATATTTTTTACATGTTTTCATAGCAGTAGGTTTTATTTATATACTTAATACACATATACCTTTACATAGTTTTAAACACTTATATTTTTTCAAAAGAATTATTTTATACTTAATACACATACACCTTTTATATTATTTTAAATATACCTCCTCTCTCTCTTTGATAAATTTAGTCAAGTGGGGTACTATATTTGTGGATCCTGAAGGGTGCCTAACCCCTTCCCTTCGGAATAACTTGAACCCTTACCTAGAATTTTAAATTAATTTTCATAGACTAAAAAAAACATAAGTTATACATGTTAATAAATAAGTTTCCTTATTTTTCTTACAAAATTAGGTGGCGACTTCGTAAAAAATTTCTATTCTTTTAGAGTCTATAGGTCATGTTTTGTTTAACCTTGAAAAAATAGGACATGACAAATGGATTTACTCGTTATCTCCACTAATATGCTCTTTACATCAAAGTTCATATTAATGGAGATGTTTTGCTTATTTATTTTTATGTTGGTGATCTTATTCTGATGAGTAATAACCCATCTTTGTTTGAAGATTTCAAGAAAGCTATGTCCCTTGAGTTTGAGATGATAGACATAGGTCTCATATCATATTACTTGGGCCTAAAAGTTAAGAAAATGGAGGAAAGTATCTTCATATTTTAATAAAGTTGCACAAAGGAAATTTTGAAGAAATTCAATATGTTTGATTGCAACCCTGCAAACACCCCAATTGAAAGAGGAACAAAATTGTCTAAATTTGATGATGGTGAAAAAGTGGACTCTACTCTTTTCAAAAGTCTCGAGGGGAGTCTGAAGTACTTGACCTGTATGAGATTAAATATAGTTTTTGCAGTTGGAGTAGTAAGTCGCTTCATGAAAGCTCCTACCTCTACTCACTTAAAGATTGCTAGATGAATTCTTCGTTACCTAAAAGGTATGATAGATCTTGGACTATTTTATTCTTCTTCTGCTGATTTTAACCTTGTGGGATTTTATGATAGCGATTATGCCGGAGATGTGAATGATAGAAAAAGCACATCAGGTTTTGTTTTTTTCTTGAGAGATTGTGTTGTTTCTTGGAGCTCAAAGAAACAATTCATTGTTACTCTCTTAACGTGTAAAGCTAAATATGTAGCATCAACGTTATGTACATGTCATGTCATTTTGTTGAGAATATTATTGAAGGAGCTTAAATTACCACAGATTGAGGCCACGATGATTTGTGTTGATAATAAATCAGCACATGCTCTTGCGAAGAATCCAGTATATCATGATTGAATTAAGCACATAGATACAAGATATCACTTCATCAGAGAATGTATTGTCAAGAAAGAGATAGAACTTAAGTACGTAAATTTTCATGATCAAGATGCAGATATTTTCACAAATCCTCTCAAGTTTGAAGACTTTCAGAGATTGAGAGCAAGTCTTGAAATGAAGAAGAAAAATCAAAATTAAGGAAGAGATTTGTGGAATCCAAAATAAGTAAATTAAATAAATATAAAAGAAAATTAGTGTTGCAACATGCTTAATGTGGTGACATAGATCTGAAAATTAGTATTGCAAAATGATTTGTAAATTGGTGTCGCAATATGTAACGTTTGGGAAGCTCATCAATAAATAGATGACTTCTATTTCAGTTTGAAGTACACCGAAATAGAGAGAGTAATTCACAGATACTCTATACTCTGTGAGAAAATAATGTGTGAGTAATATTATAGTGAGTTGTGTGAAATAAAATTGTTGTTTTTTTTTTGTAAGAGTAGTAGTTTTTTTATACTACCAAGTTGTAATCAATCATTTGAATATTATATTTATCCTGTTATTATAGTATTTGATGTTATTGTTACTCTTTTGTTATTACTATTTCGTGTGGACATATTAATCCTGGGTGGGATTATTTGTTTTTCCAGTACCAATAATTTGTTGGGTTCGAAATTCAAAGGGCGTCATGCGGAAGCTAATATTTTGCAAATCATAAGACGCTAAATCAGACGATAAAGAAAACTTGTAATAAAAACACATATTCTTTGAAATGATTGCCAAGAAGCCTACATATTGAAAACTAAATCAAAAAGCTTAAAATCTATTAGGAGAAATCTCCCCCTAAACAAAACTCTTTAAGAACTACATTGTGAAGGCTACTGTGTTATGGTATGAGAAAAAGGTTTTCTATATATAAAGTTCCAAAACCTTTCCTCCAAAAAAATTAGTCAAATATGAAAAAGTTTTACATTTTTCTTTTAGGAAAAGTAAAAGTAATTATGGTATTACTTTTGTTTTCCTTTTAAGAAAAAAGTAAAACTTAAATTTGATAAAAAAATCAAAAGCAAAAATCCTAACACTTCATACTTTCCAGCAGCAAAATGACATTGATTTAAACTAATGCAAGCTAAAAACCATCAAATAAGAACAAATTCGCATCAACACAGATTATAGAGAAGGAGATAGATGATTAAACTATGTTTTATCGAATCCGGCTAGATGACTTTTGTACTAGTCGGAGCAAAGTATAACAATTTATGTGTAACAAAGCAAAGAAAAATAATTTTTGTATAATGAATTTAAACTTGAATGACCACCCATGAAATTTACTTAAAAAAACAAAACAAGAGGAACTTTTTATCACTTCAGGTAAACCTTTTTATTTTTGTGCAAAGGATTGTAATTGTTGGAAGTTGAAAACTTGAAATAAGCAAATACATACTAATTCCCCGTTGATAGTCCTGCACAGCCAAACTTAAGATTCCCAACCCCCCACCCCCACCCCCCACCCCCACCCAAAAAAAGAGGCAAAGAGATAAGGTTACTAGTAGCTTATTTTACATTTAAAGATTAAACCTTGAACGATATTTTCCTTAAGTCCATTCGAATGATATCTTTTGTTTATTTGTAACCAAAGGAATGATCAATGTAAAGTAGACTTAAGTCTTACTTGTGAGTTGCTATGTTTTCTCCTTCTGTCTTGGATTTGCAGCACTTGAGGTCTCTCAAAAAGTGCCTCTCTGCTTCCACGAGGTAGTGGTAAGATCTGACCTTCCCCAGACCCCACTTGTGAAACTTTACCGGGTTTGTTGTTGTTGTATATTGGATCTTCAGCATCCCTTGACCGGATGTTCTGTTAACAAAGGGATATTTTTGGGTAAGTTTTGAAAACTTAGGGGATGTTTCAGTTGAGTGAGATAATACATGCAATGAAAGTTAGGGTGAAATAATAAGGGTAATATTGGTCAAAAACTCGTGTGCCAGTAAGCCTATTTGAATTAAATGTTTAGAGTCAGGAATGATTTTACTTTATGATTAAATTGATACTACATAATGGTAGTACTCTTCGTCACCTCTTCCTTTATGTTTTTTTTTTTTTTTGGATCTACTTGAAATGCATACTCATAGATATGGTATCAAGGGAAAGATCACTATCCTCATATGTCTCAAAGGACAACAAAAAGCTATCACTTTTGTTCTACTAATTATTTTGATATCTCAAAGATTGTTTCCTATATCTTATGATCTGCTGTTTTTAATGTTTTTGAAATTTGGAAAAGTTTAAGTTGGATTTTGTACATCTTTTTAGTTCATGCTCTGCATTAGCAAAGTAATTTATTTGTTTAAGCTGATTCAAACATCAAATGTCCTACATCATTTCATAATTAATTTGTCATGCAAGCTAAAACAATCAAGACTATGCATGGTAAACCAAACTATGATTTAAAAGAAAAGATACAATAGTATATTTTTATTAACAGAATTGTACAATATTTATAAGAGAATAAGTAAGATTAAAATAAACTAATCAATTCTTAATACCTAGGAAACTCATGAATTGAGGAATTTCCTCAAATCTATTTTTCTAAACTAACAATATAATACTATTTCATATTTATGGGAGCAGATTACTAACAATATATACTATTCTATATTTATGGGAGCAGATTACAATTAAATCTGCCAACTGATTTGTAGAGCGGATTATGATGAATCTGCCAACTCAAGAATAATAGAGCTGACTTTTAATAAAGAAATAGCTACTTGCTTAGCACATGCATACTAAATTATCAAATCTAGAATGGATCTAAATAGCTGTGTGAGTTGAAAATTATTTTTATGATTGTGACAGATTTTCCTTACATTAAGCACAACAAAAACGAGTTCGGAGCTTAAAAGGTCACTCTTTTGGTCCAAAATATCAGAGTGAACACTATCTTTAAGAATATACCAAAGGGGACAAAACGCTCGGCTTCGAGCGACTTACCCTTTCCTTAACTGCTTCTGTCATTTCTGGCAGATGGCCGTTTAATTATTTTAAATAAGTTATTAGTGGCTTCGCGGCTTGCAAATTACTAAATGCCAACAACTTACAAGTTGCTAGGTGCCCAACAACTTGTAACTTGAATGTTTTTAATTATTTTTTGCTTTCTAAAATAACTAGTAGCTTAATGTGGTTCTTATTAGAGTACATGGAAAGTGTTCTCTAAGTAATGGCCTAGTAATTGTTTCTACATTTTATTTTATTTGTCTCCCTTGCTAAAAAATACATGTTTCTTTATAACTTTGAAAACTTTTTTATAATCACAATTTTTGTTTTTTTAATCTATATAACATTTTTATTTGAAAAAAAATATTCTTTTAGATGAATAAAGAAAAGTGAGAAATACTAATTGAGTATATAAATTAATGTCATTATAAGTAACGAGCCATAATACATAAATCTTAGCACTTGATTTTAAAACAAATCACAAGAGGAGTGTTCACGGGTCAGTTATTGATCAAAATCAAAATTAAATCAATATAATTGACTTCTAAATTATTAAAACCAAACCAAATGTAATGTATATTTATCGGTTTGGGTTTGGTTTTGTTTCGGTTATTCGATTATTAGCATACACGAAAATAAACAAAAATTCATTCAAAGAGAAAAAAGAAGAAGAAAACATTCACTCAAAAAAAGAAATTATTAAGATTTCCAAATAAAATAATAACACGAAGTTCATTCAATACAAAATATTTAAATTATAAATAGATTGTGAAGAAAACATATATAAGATACTTAAAATTATTCATAAAAAGTTAATACATTAAGTGTACATAATATAATATATATATATATATATATATATATATATATATATATATATATATATTAGTTGTTGCACTTTTCTGCTTCCAAATAAAGCCTAGGAAGCTAATACTATTATTAGCCTTTACATTACTTATTTCAAAGAATACTTCCATGTACACTTAATAAAAATCACATTAAGCTACTAATTATTTTAGAAAAGCAAAAAAAGAAAGACTTAAGTTACAAGCTTTTGGGCACCTGACAACTTACAAGTTGCTGCGCACCAAGCAATTTTTAAGTTGCTCTCCCAACAGTAATTTATTTAAAATAAAGCCAATTGCCATAAATGACAGAGGCAGTAAAGGAAAGGGGTAAGTCTCTCCAAGTCAGCATATTTTGTCTCCTTTGGTATATTTTTAAATTAAGTATCCGTTTTAGCACAAAAAAGTGGTGTTTTTAGACTCCGGGCTCCAATAAAATCTTCATTATAACCCATCAATCAGTTTTAATCTACCGTTTCCCTTCTGAACTTGCTGAAAATCATTTCTTGCTTTACATAGTTAATTGGCATGCATTTTCACATCACTATATCAACTTAACTATGATTAATTTACAGTTTTACATGATTTGGTGCAAGTATTAGATACCAATAAGAATTTACTTTAGCCATATGATTATTGTAGGTCATTTGATTGAAACATAGGTGATGGTTGGTTGTTAACTTTTGCATACCTTATGGCTGAAACTTGCGCAATAAAAGGCACTTATTACGCTGCTGGAAACATGCATCATTGGTCCTAATATATAGTTAATTGGCCCTAAAGACCAAACTATATAATATGGCTTACACACCAAACAATTACTAATGGAGTTGACTTGTAAACAATAAATAGCAACTTGATTAGAGTAGCATGTATGCTAAATAATTATCAAACACAATCAATATTTCCATTTTTGCACCTTGCTCGATGGAACAACTCCCTCCCCCTTCAACACTCTCAGTGACACGACGTGAGTCTGAATTAATCGTTCCAGCAACCGTTACTCCTCGAGAAATAAAGTATCTCTCAGACATTGATGATCAAAGAATTCTACATTTTCATACATCAATGTTAATATTTTACAAATGCAACCCTTCGATGGAAGGGATAGCTGCTAAGGTGATTAAAGATGCATTATCCAAAACACTAGTGTTTTACTATCCATTAGCTGGTAGGATAATTGAAGGGCCTAATGGAAAGCTTATGGTGAAGGAATATTGTTTACAGAAGACTATGCAGACGTGGAACTTGAGATGCTAGGAGAATCAACAAAACCTCCATGTCCATACTTGGAGGATCTCTTGTACAATGTACCAGGTTCTGATGGAATCACTGATTGCCCTCTTATGTTGATTCAGCTATTTTATGTTGGATTACGGGTCATGGGTGGTCCATGTGGACCGATCCAAGCTTGGACCTGATCCAACCCATTTCTATCTTTTGATTATCTGATAATAGAAAGGGGGAAAATGGATATTTGAATTATGGGGGAACAGTTACAAAAAAAAAAAAAAAACTTTCTGCCTCTCTTTATATTTCAAAAAGTTTCATTCTTCTTGAAATTCAGAGTAAAGAGACAGTGAGACAAGAAAAATCAAAAATAAAGAAAAATAAGGATATGGAAAAGTAGTGAATAATCAACGTCATACAAAAAGGCATTTTAGTTTGTGAATCTAATCTCCGTTTTTTAGAAAGACGAAGATTGACTTGGGGCAATTGTATCAGTAGCAAATTCAACACTTTCGCTGCAACAGATTAAGGTACATAAACTCTGTTTTTATTCCGAATTTGCTATCAATGGTATCAGAGCCAGGTTTATTGCCTCATTTTTTACACGCTATTTTTCAAGTTTAAGAGAAATTTGTGTATGTACATACCTGTGAGAATATCTTCATAATTATTTGTAACTCACTGATTTAATAAGAACAAGAAACCGAATGGTTAAGGAGATTGAACCCAACGTGAACAAATCTCGTAACTTTCAGATCTAGAATCTGATGTGCTCCATTAAACCATGGATCTTGTTGATGACCTATCTCTTTCTTTATTTTGTAAGTAGAATAAATAAGCATTTGTTCTGTGAAATAAAAAAAAAATATTAAGAAAGAAGAAGAAGGAATATATGGCGTGTAAACAATTTAATAAAGATTTGTGCCTTTGTCTTTTTTGACTTTGTCAAACTTGACAAATAAAGTTTTCTTTTAAGGTGTTAACTTCTGTAAATACTTTTTCTAGAAAAAGTGTGCATAGTGTTAAAAGGCATGTACAGAAAATAATGTGATCAAGTGCCTTTGTCTTTTTTTTTTTACTTTGTCAAACTTGACAACTAAAATTTTCTTTTTCTAGAAAATGTGTGCATAGAAAATAATGTAATTAATTTAACACTGTATTTTATAATTTCACTGATATTTTTACCAATGTTTTATTTTATTTTATTCTAAAAACAGATGTTTAGAATAATCGAATGAACTTGTTATAATATTTTTTGGAAATGGTTGATTTTTTTTTTTTCAATTTTTGTCATTATTCATTGATAATTTTTTTTATTAGTCCATAATAATTTTAACAGATTTTGTCTTCTACGATGAATTGTGACATAAGTGTCACATTGAGTGATAAATCCATTCTTATTGTTTCTTGGTTCCTATTTCAGAAATGGCTGAACGGGGACAAACTCAAATCACTCCAAGTGGGAGTTCAGCATATCGAGAAAAGAGACAAAGTGGAAGAACACGTTGTCGAAGGGCATGTTTTCGAGGTCGAGAGATCATACGAAATGGTATTTCCAATGCGACACAAAATCTGTTACGAAATGAAAGGGCTATACGAAGGGAAAGAGAAAAGAAATTGAAAGAGTTCAAGTCTTTTAAGATGTCACCCAATATTAGTGTTGCTAGTTTTATGCATTTGTTTGAGATGAAACATGTAGAATTAGAAAACTATGTAGAAATCTTGGATTGGGAAGCATTGTCTATTTTAGCAAATTCTCTCCGTGAACCTTGGGGTGAGAGATTAATTGATGTTTACCATGAGATTTGGCCTAGCGAGCCTTTCTAGATGTACATAAGTCGTCTTGAATATTTGTGGAATGACTTTTATTTTTAGATTAACTTGTAACATAAAGTTGTTATAAACTTTATATTTTATATATATATATATATATATATATATATATATAT
>NC_061111.1:27559455-27614686 GCF_002878395.1 Capsicum annuum
ATTTTTAGATTGACTTGTAACATAAAGTTGTTATAAACTTTATATTATATATATTAAGTTGTTTATCTCCTATTATATGAATTTTATTCATTTGTTTGAGTTTTAAACGACTTAGTTGAAAGCTATAATTTTAATGCACGTTAAGAAATTAATTTCTAATTTTGGTTAAGTGTTTATTTAGTATATGATGATTGGATTCTTAAGTGTCCTTTCGATTATACACTAAACATGAAACCTTTATGTGAAATGATTTACTTGAATGTGTAATTTGCATGCATAATTGATGCGTAATTGTCTCTTAATAACAGACATGGCATCTAAAAGCATAATTGCTGACTTGAACAAAGGAGAAAAACTTAATGGAGACAACTACGACATTTGGAGTCGTAAGATGTGGTATGTACTAGAAGAGCAAAATGCTCTCGAAGGTATTAACCATATCTTAAGTCTATCAGAAGAGGGCAATACTGCACAACACAGGAGAGACCTTGAAGCTTATAAGGCTTGGAAAAAGGCTGATTCCATTGCACGTGAAATCATAGTAAGTTCTGTGTTTGATGACCTCATACATGAGTATGAGAAATTTCTTACTGCCAATGCCATCTGGGCACACTTTCAAGGAACATATGGGGGTACTTCAATTACCCGCCTAAGACAGCTGACTATCAAGTTTGACACTTACAAGAAGCGTCATGATTAGAACATCAAACAACACCTTAGGGTGATTCGAATATGATAGCTTAACTCAAAAGTGTTGGTCATGTTCTCTCGGATAAGCATCAGGTTCAGGCAATGATCTGATCTCTTCCTAATAGTTGGGAACACCTGAAGGTCAACTTAACCCACAATGACAGCATCAAAACTTTTTCTGATGTTGCACGTCATGTTGAGCTTGAAAATGAGCAGCTTGGTGCTACTAAAGTTGCTTCTAATGCCTTTATGGCTGAATCAAGTGGTAAGGACTCTTCAGGATTCAAGCGTAAGAAGAAGTCGAAAAAGAACGGGAAAGGTTAAGATACCTAAGAAGAACCCTCTGAGAAAAAGAACAAGCCAAACTTCAAAAAGAAGAAAAAAATTTTCAAGAAGAAAGACAAGAGCAAGATGAAGTGATACAATTGCCAAAATCTGGGGCATTTTGTTCGTGAATGTCCTGAAGGGAAAAAGGTAGCATTTCTAAACGCATCTATAAGTGCTACATATGTTTATAGCACTGTTTTATTAACTGAATCTTATCCTATGTGGATTGTAGACTCAGGAGCCACCAACCATATGAGTCGAGATCGAGAAGCGTTTGTGGAGTTCCGTCGAGTTTCACCTGGATCAAGGTGGATCTATGTAGGAAATAATACAAGACTTGAAGTCAAAGGGGTTGGCACTTGCAAAGTAGATTTGTGTAAAGGCCGGTCTTTAATGTTGCATGACATCCTATATGCTCCAGAAATTCTATGAAACTTAGTGTCTGTGTCTGTTCTCTTAGATGTTGGTTTTAATTTGTTCTTTAGTCGTAATTATGTAAGAATTACTCTAGATAATGTTTTTTATGATTTTGGACATTGCTATGACCGTTTTATTATTTTAGGTTGTAATCCTTCAACTTATGACTATTATGTTGACCGTTGTGTAATGTCATGTTATTCTAGTAATAATGATATTGATATAATTACATGGCATGCTAGATTGGGTCACATAGGACAAGACCGAATGAATAGATTGGCAAAGAAAGGACATCTAGGTTCTTTCTCCAAAATTGAAATGCCAACTTGTTAAAATTGTCTTACCGGAAAGATTACACGTAAATCATTTGGGAAGGCTAAAAGAGCCGAATTCCCATTGTAACTAATCGATTCTGATATCTGTGGTCCAATGAATGTGAGGGCAAGGACTGGGGCTTCATATTTCATTACTTTTATTGATGATTTCACGCGCTTTGGTTATGTCTATTTGATATCTCATAAATTAAAAGCACTTGAATGCTTCAAAAGATATATGAATGAAGTTGAGAATCAATTAGACAAAAGTATAAAGACATTAAGAACCGATAGAGGTCGTGAATATTTGTCAAAATAGTTTGAAGAACTGTGTATTGAAAAATGCATTATCAGACAATTTACTACTCCTTATACACCTCAACAAAATGGTGTAGCCAAAAGAAGGAATAGAACATTGTTAGATATGACAAGGTCCATGATGGCGCAGGCAAATTTACCAATCTCTTTCTGGGGAGATGCGTTGTTAACTGCGGCCTACATATTGAATAAAGTGTCTTCTAAATCAGTAACTTCTACTCCATATGAATTATGGACTGGTAATAAACCAAACTTTAATAATCTACGACCTTAGGGTTGTATTGCATATATTAAAGATCATTTTGGTAAGTTTAGAAAACTAAGTACAAAGGGAAAGAAGTGTATCTTTATAAGATACTCTGAACACTCCAAAGGATATGTGTTCATTGGTGAATTGGAAGATGGAAGTACTATTGAAATTGAATCACGAGATGTCACATTTTTGGAAAATGATTTTTCAAAAAGAAATAAAATAAAGGAAAATGAGCCTCTTTACGAAATATTGAATTCAGATGATCAAATAATATCACAAGACATGCTTGATAATTCTATTGATCAAGAAAAGATTTCTGGTCCAAGTGAGAGTTATGAATCCCAAAATCCTATTGAGAAATCTGAACTTCAATTACATAAGAGTGCCAAAAAAGGTGTGCCTAAACGATCTTATGAGATTAAGGATTATGTCTTTCTGGTATCTCCTACAGAATTGAATGAACCTAATTCTGTGACTGAGGCTTTATCGAGTCCTGAAAAAGATGAATGGATAAAAGTGATGAAAGAAGAATTAGAGTCCATGAAAACCAATAAAGTCTGGGATCTAGTTGACCTTCCTTCTAGACGTAAAGCTATTGGGAATAAATGGATTCTCAAAGTCAAACGCAAATCAGATGGGTCAATAGAAAGGCATAAAGCACGATTGATGGCAAAAGGTTTTACTCAAGAAGCTGGAATAGATTATGAGGAAACTTTTTTGCCAGTTGTGAAATTTACCTCAATTCAATTGTTTTTAGCTATAGTTGCACGTTTAGATTTAGAATTACATCAAATGGACGTGAAGACTGCTTTTCTCAATGGAGAACTAAAAGAGAAAATCTACATGAAACAACCTGTAGGTTTTATTGAAAAAGGCCAAGAAAATAAGGTTTGTAAATTAAACAGATCTATATATGGCCTTAAGCAGTCTTCAAGGCAGTGGTACCTGAGATTTCATAAGGAAGTGATTTCATTTGATTTCACCATGATCGATGAAGACCATTGCATCTATGTGAAAAAGTCTAATGAAATGTTTGTGATTCTTTCACTTTACGTGGATGATATTTTATTAGCTGAAAATAATTTGGAGTATGTAAAAACGGTTAAGTCATGGCTTTCAAAGTCATTTGACATGAAAGATATGGATGAAGCAGACTATATATTGGGTATTAAAATCCAAAGAGACCGTTCCAAGAAAATTTTGAGTTTATCTCAAGAAACATACATAATGAAAATTTTGGAACGTTTTCGAATGAATAGTTGCAAATTCATGGATAATCCTATAGCAAAAGGTGAAACTTTAAGCCTTGAAATGTGTCCAAAGACGGAAAAAGAAAAAGAAGACATGTCTTGAGTACCATATTCCAGTGCAGTTGGGAGTTTGATATACGCTATGATGTGTACTCGCTCAGACATTTGTTATGCCATAGGTCTGGTTAGCAGGTATCAATCCAATCCTGGAAGAGATCATTGGAAAGTAGTAAAGAGAATTTTTCAATACCTGAAGGGTACTGCTGATTATTCACTATGCTATAGTGGATCTGATTTATCCATAAGAGGTTATACAGATGCTGATTGGGCTGGTGACCGGTATGATAGAAAATCAACTTTCGGTTATGTCTTCTTGCTAAATGGTGGTGCAATTTTGTGGAAAAGCAAGAAACAAACTTTCACAGCCCTATCAACTATGGAATCAGAATTTGTGGCTTGTGCATCTGCAGTACAAGAAGTTGTTTGGTTGAAGAGATTCTTTGAGCATTTGAACGTCGTAAAGAATTCTAAGGGTCCCATGATTTTATATTGTGACAGTCAAGTGGCTATAACATATACGAAGGATCCTAAATATCATAGCACGACCAAACACATTGATATTAAGTATAACTTTATAAGAGACATAGTAGCAAGTGGAGAAATAAATTTACAATACATTCCTACATAAGAAATGATAGTTGATCTCTTTACTAAGGCGATACCTAGAGACTTGTTTGAGAAACATGTTATGGCTCTAGGATTGCGTAGGATATGATTTTGTTCATGTATTGTGGATGACTTGATTATAATTATTATCAATATAAGAATCCTGAATTTATATTCAATCTCATATGCATGTGAAAATATGTTGTATTATAATAGTGTATCAAACAAGTCGCAAGATTGGCTCTCTCACACGAGAAATTACCTCTTACGTTGAGGAACGTGAAGAGAAAAGTTCCACCATAAGATAATGACTTGTTTTGTAAAGCCAGATGTGAGTTTCTCTAAGAATATGGATTTAAGGATTATTAAAGAAAGAAACTTAGGTTAGACATTTAGTAGTGTCTAGACCTAGATCTGTACGATGTTGAATGGCTGAAAGAATAAGACACGCGCACCAATATAAGGTGATAACATCGTATCTCCTGTTTCATACCATGTGTGCTTAGCAACCAATAGGTTAATGGAAGAATGAATCCCTGCTTCTTTATTGTGTGAGACCCTCAAGGTTATTTTAACCTTTCATTGAAATACCCTTAGACCTTTAACTGTTTCTTAAAGTTTCGATTAGTGTTGCTACTTTAGCATGTTACTAATAGCCATGGAAGATTCGGCAATGCGGTGCATGTCTAAGAAAGCAGCTGATTGGAACAGATAGATTCGAGTGGAAAGGAAAGACGATTAAAATAAATATTTTAACTTGTTTACACAAGCCGGCTATTACACTAACAATATAAGAGTCAAGTGTAATTGTGTATATAAATTTAATCATGAACTCCAGTTCACCTTTTTAAAAGGATGAGGGATCGAATAAATAACTACTGAAGTAGTAAATAAAGTCTGGGGTATTGTGAGTATAAGAATCCTCATATTAGTAGAGAATTCTTTTCACATATGATTGAATTCCTATATATAGCTTGTAAAACCTCATAGGTAAAGCTCGTGATGCTCACAGGTTGCACGAACTATTTGCCGTATGAATTAATGACTTGTTGATATTGTACTATTGCGGATCTTGTCCACCATGTACAAAGTGGGAGATGTTGGATTACGGGTCATGGGTTGCCCATGTGGACCGAACCGAGCCTGTACCTGACCCGACCCATTTCTATCTTTTGATTATCTGATAATAGAAAAAGGAAAAATGGATATTTGAATTATGGGGGAACAGTTACAAAAAAAAATAAAAATTGTTCTGCCTCTCTTTATATTTCAAAAAGTTCCATTCTTCTTGAAATTCAGAGTAAAGAACAGTGAGACCAGAAAAATAAAAAATAGAGAAAAACAAGGATATGGAAAAGCAGTGAATAATCAACGTCACACAAAAAGGCATTTTAGTTTGTGAATCTACTCTTCGTTTTCTTGAAAGACGAAGATTGACTTGGGGCAATTGTACCAATAGCAAATTCAACACTTCCGCTGCAATAGATTAAGGTACATAAACTCTGTTTTATTCCGAATTTGCTATCAATTTACATACTCCTTAGCAACATAGTTCTAAGTAATACCTTATCTTTCTATGCATAATTATACTCTTACATTTTAATTTATTTTACAGTCTTTATTGTATTAACTTTTCAATTAACGTGTGATATGATCACATTTTGAGATTCCTTATTGAAAATAATTTAATTTGAATGAAAAGAAAGTAGATTAACTTTTTAAAAGTAAAGACAATAAAAAGGGAAACCCGGTGCACTAAAGCTCCCGCTATGCGCAAGGTCGGGGAAGTCAAGTTCTATATCAAAATAAAAGGCAAGTTCTATAGAACAATAACTATAAAATAGGAGAAGGTCGTTTGAGACAGCTAGTTTGAGCATGTTAGGTAGACATCCAGATACATAGGTTCATAGGTGTGAAACCATGGTGAGTAAAAGAGTTAAAAGAGGACAATGTAGACCCTGAATCACATAGAAGAAAGTTGTCTCAAAAGGACCACAATCTCTTGAAATCAGTAAGACTTATCAGAAGATACAGCATATATAATAGAAAAGAAGATTGATATAAGCTATACCAATTAATTGAGAATATATATATCTAGTCATGTTAATTATGACTAGAGGTTCTTATTACGATTTCAAGGATTACTCTTGTATTTAGACATATTAGAGGTTCTTATTATGTCCATAGAAATTATAGAGGAACATATAGAGAACTTGTAATAAAATATTGACTCTAATAAAAATTATATGTCGTGTTTCAAATTAACAAGTTACCCGTTTTAGTTGTGGAGGATTTGCAGTTGCAGTAAGAGTTAATCACGCTATGGTTGATGCGTTCGGCTGGGTTTTATTTCTGAATGCAGTAGGTGATTTTGTGAAATTCAAAGTTTCTACTCCTTCCATTATGCTCGTCTGGCAGAGGGATATCCTAAATGCAAGGACACCACCACGTGTTACGTGCAAGCATCACGAATATGATCAGGATCAAATTGAACCAAATGACGCATGGTACAGAATGGAGAATGAGTTGGTCCAACGCTCGTTCTTCTTTGGTGAAGAGGAGATAGAAGCTATTCGTAATCAAGTTTCACCAATTCATTGCTCAAGTGGACGATTCGAGTTATTAACCTCATATTTGTGGAAAAATCGAACAATTGCACTTGATCTAAATCCGGAAGAAACTGTGGCTTTGGCATGTCCTGTAACGGGGAGTGGGAGACTTGAAAAATTGAAAATACCACAGGGATATTACGGTAATGCATTTGCTTTTGCATCAGTGATATCAAAAGCAGGACTTGTTGGCACCAATCCATTGACGTATTGTCTTGAATTAGTCAAGAAAGCCAAGAATCAAGTGAATGAGGAGTATTTTAGCTCTCTACCAGATCTTAATGTGATTAAAGGGAAACCTTACCCAATAGTAACATGGAGTTTTGTTTTGTCAAACAGTTTTCATGTAGGTTTTGACAAAGTTGATTTTGGATGGGGAGAACCCAAGTATGGTGGGATGGCTAAGGCTCATTCTTGTCTTAGCTACTTTGTGCCTAGTAAAATTAGTAAAGGGCAGGAGGGAATTCTGACCCCAATAAGCTTACCTCCAAGAGCAATGGAAAGATTCGAAAATGCTATATACAAACTCACCTCAAATGTCGTGAAGGCTCTTAAGAAAGTGCCAAAGATTTAGGTGGTGCATGTCTTGATTATTGCTACATCAGGGTGTCAAATAAAAAAGAATTTAAGTTTTGTGCACTTACAATTACAAGTTATTTAATTTTTTTTAAAAAAAAATTATGTAAATAATTGGGCAACCTAGTGTTAAGGGTGTCAAGCGGGCCGGCCCGACCCAGCCCTCATAACTAATCTGGCCCAATTTGACCCGACCCGATAAGCCCTAGGGCTTTAGGGTTCTAGGTTCCGGGCCGATTATTTTTTTAAATGGGCCCGGCTAACCCGGCCCGAATACCCTTTTAAAAAAAAATGGATTTTGGGCCAAACTAAACGTTGGCCCAACGGCTATATAGCCGTTTTGGGTCCAAACGGCTAGTTTGGGCCCATATATTAAAAAAAAAAAATTAACTTTAAAAAATATTTTTTAATCTCCAAAAAAATTCTATAAATACCCTACAACTTCAAATCATTTTTCACACAATTTTTCACTCTCTCAAATCTCATTCTCTCTCAAATCTCAATTCTCAATTCTCAAATATTCAATATATTTAATTTCTTAAAGTGTTCACTTTAATTTTTTAATTTTTCGTTTACCAAGTACGAGCGGAATTTTCTAAAGTCGCAACCTTCGGATACTTCCAAAATTTGATATTGTCGTTCCATCTGTTACGTTTAATTTTTATTTATTGTATTAATTGTTTAATATTTAATTTTATTATATTTGTGTATTTTGAATATTTTTAGTTTAATTTAATTTATATTATGGATAAATTAAGAAACCTCGCTACTAAAGGTGTTAAGATTTTTTGTCCCGGAAGCGGTAGTGGTAGTAAAAAGCGAATTACTAGCGGTAGAGGTAGTTCAAGTAGTAGATATACCCGTGTGCCTTCGCCTCCGGTACTGCTTGGTACACCTTTTGAGGAAGAAATAGGTGTAGGTGCTCACGATATGGATTATGTAGAAGCTCAGAAAAATTACGGTATAGAAGAAGAAAATAAAGAAGATGCGGTTAATTTAGACGAAGATAATGAAAATATTGCTGAGATACCCGCAGTAGGAGATGCTAACGTTAGATCTGAATCGATTAATCTCTCTCCCCGTCCTCCCAGTGCCCTAAGACCTCGTAAAAGAACTAGTGTTGCATGACAATTTTTTGAACGTATATAAGATATTGGGTGCAATGCAATATTTGTCAACAAATATATAAGCATAGAAGTGGAGGCAAGCAAGGGGGTACGGGTACGTTAATGAGACATATAGCTGAAGATCACAAAAGAGAGTTAAATATTGCACAAGGTGGTGGAGATGTTGGTAGGCCAACGCAAACTAGAATAGACCCAGCAACCGGTTACGCAGCGAAGAAGTATAATAAATTGAGGGATCGGGAAGAAATAGTTAAAATGGTAGCTATGGGTTGTTTGCCTTTTAGTTTTCCTTCTTCTAATGTCTTTATTCGTTATATACAAACAATTTATAATCCTATGTTTAACGGTATTCCTAGAACTACTTGTCGGTCTGATATTTTTAGACTTCATTCACAATATTGTTTTTATTTATCAACATTGTTAAAAAATATTCAATGTAGATTGTCCCTAACTTCTGATCTTGGTCGTGCTGTAAATTAAAATGATTATTTAACCGTTACTTGTCATTGGATGAATAGTAATTTCGTGATGCAAAAGCGTATTCTTACTTTTTTATATGATGAAGATCGTAAACATATTGGACAATTTGTTGTTGATTCTATTGTTAAAATTGCCGGATATTATGGTATCGAAAATAAAATTTTATGTATTGCTTTTGATAATGCTTCTAACAACAAGACTGCTATAAAAAAAATTAAAATATACGCTATCTCCGCCCTTTCCTAAAATTTTTCATATTAAGTGTGCATGTCATATATATAATTTAATTGTAAAAGATGGTCTTGAGTTTTTTGAGCTTTATATTGAAAAAATACGTCTTGCCGTTGGTTTTATTCAAGGAAATAATCGTAGATCAAGAATTAGAGAATTTAAAGTTAAATGTCAAGAAAATGGACACCGATTTTGATGCCAGAGGAAATTGATACTAGATGGAATTCTACGTATGAATTTTTAAAAACTTGTTATAAATATAGAATTCCTATTACACCAACTTTTAACCAACATTGCGGTTCATTTGTTGATTCTGCTGATTGCATGCTACATAATTCTAATTGGGTTATAATTAATGATCTTGTTAAGTTTTTAGAAAAATTTTATGTAGCTACGGTTGAATTTTTGGTGCTTATTATCCTACTGTTTGTAATATTTTGGCATATATAGCCGATATTTCTGGTTTGCTCAAAGAATATAAAAATAAAGAAGGTTATAAAGAAGTTGTTGGCGCCATGTTTACGAAATTTAAAAAATATTTTTTCCCAATTCCCCCTATTTACTTGGTTGGTGCTATGCTAAATCCGTGCATGAAATATAATAATATGTGCCACTTTAGTACTCTTATTTATACTAACTTAGAAATAAATACTAACCATGATT
Source organism: Capsicum annuum (assembly GCF_002878395.1). NCBI lineage: Eukaryota > Viridiplantae > Streptophyta > Magnoliopsida > Solanales > Solanaceae > Capsicum > Capsicum annuum. The sequence continues at coordinate 27,569,377 of NC_061111.1, forward strand.
CTGAACAAGTACAACCTGATTTGTGGACGGCTACGGCTGATGCAAAGGATTACATAGAAAAATTATATAATCACTATGCTGATTTATTTGATTTAGCCGTACCTACAAATATCACTCCAACTGTCGTTCCTCATCCTCCCGAGGATCCATCATCTTCTAAAAGGCCGGTACATAGTGGTTTTTCTGATTCGTTTTATGATTTAAATTGTTGAAACAGTGTTGATGAGAGAACTTACACATCAAATTATCAGGAAGAGCTGAAATATTATCTTCGGACGACACCAGAGGATCGCAGATGATGGATCAACACGTTGGATTGGCGGAGGAGTAATGAAATACAATATCCTATGCTTTCAAGATTAGCTAGAGATATCTTGAATGTTCCAATGTCAACCGTTGCATCAGATAGCGCCTTTAGGCAGGGACGACAACAGCTTGGAGACAACCGACACTCATTAGGAAGCAATGCAATAAATGTTCTAGTTTGCCTCAGAGATTGGATTAGAGCGGAAAGAAGAAACCAAGGAATGGAACTGGAGCCGAGCAACGAGCTGAAACTTGAAGAAATTATGACTTCACGAGAGAACTCAGCAGAATCAAGTCCAATGCATGGTTTTGCCCCTGTTGACTTCGACTATCCTATGCAAGTTCCCGTTAATATTAACATGAATGAGTTGGAAAAAATGATGCATAATTTGTAGATTTTTCATTCATGTAAATTATAAATTTTGGATCATTTTGCAATCAATAAAATTCCCCAAATTCATTCACTCCTTAGTCCTTGCTTTTTATATTTTTTCATTTAATGATTTAAAATTTTAAATTGAATTTCTAGTTTTCTACTATTAAAAACTTACTTCTAATATAATATTAATTTACTACCAAATATTATTAATTTATTATATTAAGTAGCATATGTTTTGTATATTTGTGCATATATCTTCTATAGAAGTGTATATTTAACTTATACAAGTGTATATGTTTTATAAATTAGTATATAAGTATATCTATATATATATTGTAACGTATATATAATGTAGTATATTTTATAAGTAGTAGTATATATACATTGAATGGTGTGTATACACGTGTATATATCTTCTATAGAAGTATATATTTAACGTATACATGTGTATATGTTTTATAAATAGGATATCTTCTATAGAAGTGTATATATAACGTATACATGTGTATATATTTTATAAATTAGTATATAATTATATCTATATATATTGTAATGTATATATAATGTAGTATATTTTATAAGTAGTAGTATATATACATTGAATGGTGCGTATACACGTGTATATATCTTCTATAGAAGTGTATATTTAATGTATACATGTGTATATGTTTTATAAATTAGTATATAACTATATCTATATATATTGTAATGTGTATATATATTGTAGTATATTTTATAAGTAGTAGTATATATACATTGTATGGTGCATATACACGTGTATGTATCTTGTATATTTAACGTATACATGTGTATATGGTTTATGAATTAGTATATAAGTATATCTATATATATTGTAATGTATATATATTGTAGTATTTTTATAAGTAGTAGTATACAGACATTGAATGGTGCGTATATATGAGTAATTGACTAATTGTGTATATGTGTATATACTTTTTAAATTCTAATGTAGTATATACTATATATATATATATATATATATAGTGTATATATATTATTTAACGTATTTATAATGTATATAGGCAGGTATATGTAATGTATATTCAAAGAAAGTTTTTTTTTTATATATTTTTGATCGGGTTTGACCGGGTTTTGGTGGATTTGACCGGGTTGGGTTAAGTGGACCGGGTTAGGGTGGGTTTTAATTTTCTTACTGTTTGGCCCGGCCCGACCCGTCTAGCGCCAAAATCGACCCTCAACCCAGTTAAAATAGAAAGGTCGATTCCGGGTTGGCTCGGCCCGGCCCGTTTGACACCCATACCTAGTGTAGAATATTTTGTGCTCCACAATAAACAACATAAATCACATCTTAAATGAAACTAATTACATAAGATCCCGGATTGACTTTCTCTCTCCCAAATTTAGGAATATACATATACATGTCAAAGTACCCCATACATAACTTCAATGTATGAGGAAACTATTTTTCCTAAAATCATGGAAATAAAATCATATCCAATTATTATCTTACCTTAAGAAGAGCTTAAAAATAGTAACTGTAATTCAAATTCAAAAAATATCTTGAAACATCACCACCATTTTTTTTTGTTATTGCGATTTGAAATTCAATTTGAAAAAATAAATGATTATTTTCTTCCGTTTCCCAAAATCAATGTGAACATCACTATATTGTTGAGGCATTCGGGGTCTTGGCAGTCTGATATTCTTTATATCTGAATTACAGAGTCCGATAAAATTTAAATTCAAAAAATATCCTGACTATATAGTGTTATGACATATGTAATTACTATATAATGTTAATAATGTATCCAAAGTATGGAGTCCGATAAAATATTGGTTAGTTATTTAGATTTAATTATGGTGCATACATATGTATAAGTTGTTTCATACGTAACTGTTTTATATATTATAATGTTATTTTATACTTTGCGTTGTAATATATATTGTATGAGGGTTTATTATACATGTATTACAAAGTATGATGACATAAGTAATGTATAATCATATCTCATTCAATGGTTAAAAAGATTATTAATGTATCCGAAGTATAGAAGCTGAAAAAATATTAGTTAAGTATTTAGATTAAATTTTGTTACTTAAATATATATAAGTTGATTCATACATAACTGTTTTATATATTATAATGTTGTTTATTACTTTGCGTTATAATATTTATTGTATTAGAGTTTTATTATACATATATTTAAATGTATGATGACGTAGTGAATGTATAATGTTATTATACATATATTTAAAGGCATGAGATTTCAGTAGTTGAAAATATAATGATATCTGACATGTAATTTAGTGTATAATTATTTGTTATAAACACTTAAGTGTATAAATGTTTGTTATACGTTAGATATAAACGATAATTTATTGTGTTAGTTGCAAACATAGATAATATTAACATTCTAATGATTGAGAAGGACCGATACAATAGATTTTACGTCACTTCAATATACTGAATTAAAATCGAAACATGACCCTAGGAAACGATGTTGCTGACTATACATAACATATGTATGTATAAGCAGTTTCATTAAAGCAATAAAAACTAAGAATTCAAACCAACATCAAAAACTAAAAAGTGTTGTAATTGTTTAACATCTCTAGGTGCTTGTTGAAATTTGAGAATGCTTAAATAACAGATTCAGTGAATCCCGTGCATTGCATGCAGCTTTCGGATCCATTTGAGACACTGTAAATCCACAATTATGAATTGGAAAAGGTGATAGCAATAGAATATATGTTTGAATTCATTCCATGTACAACAGGACTCATTAAAGTGAACAACAAAAGAAACAAATATTAATTATCAGATGAAAAATTTACCCATATAATAACTGGATCAGCTTGTTTTCTTTCCTTACGTCAAATTGAAATGATGAGGAGATTTTTGTGTGTGCGTATGTGTGATGAAATTGGAGAGAGATTATTGTGGATCGCCGAGATTTGTGGGTGTGGAGAGATAATAAGGAGGTTTAATGGAGATAGATAATTGGAGAGAAAAGATAGCAAGGTTTTAGGCGGAAAATAAGGAGCACAATTTGAAGCAAAATACGTGATTTGGGATGTATAAGAAGAAAGAGAGAGAAGGTAAAAAGATAGGGATTTGAGTAATTAATTTAAAAATTTTATAATTTATTTTTTAATATGAGATTTTATGTAATAAGGTAAAGTTATTTTATGTATATATATAATTTTTAGTAACTTAAACTCAATAAAAGAAGTCCTGATTATTGCCAAAGATTTGGGTGGTGCATGTTTGATAACTGTCAAAGATTTAGGTGGTTTGATTATTGCCAAAGATTTAGGTGGTGCACCTTTCATTATTGCGAAATAATCTTTCCTTTTTCTGAAAATTGATGCAAGTTTTGGATATAGTTCTGAAATAATTAGTTTTGCTTGTTTTGGTTTCAGAAAACATATTTGGTTGCATTTGGTGTAGTGGGAAATAGAAAGGTTGTTATCAAGAGAGATAATGGTTAATGTTATGAAATATAAAGTAAAAAGAATAAAAAAAATGGAGAGAGAAGAGAGACGAATGATATACTTTATTATTATTATTATTATTATCTAATTTTATATATATATATATATATATATATATATATATATATATATATTATGAAAAAAATATAGCAAACTCATAGTGGGCTAATTCATGAATTGAATCATGACTATATAAGCTATTCTGGTATTAAGAGATTTAATATAGATTGAATTTGTGGAAGCGGACCTGAGACATATTTATTTCTCATGAGTAATTCTTGAGTGGTTAGTTACAATGCAAAAAAATTCATTTATTTATAAAGAAAAACTAACCTTGGGGTTTCTAACTTTCCATAAATAGACATTCACTATATATGGTAAAGTAGACATTCACCGTACATGATAAAGTAGACATTCACTATATATGATAATATATTTATAACACTCCCTCTTGAATGTCTAATTGATAGATAATGTGCCTCGTTAAAACCTTACTAGAAAAAAAATCAGTGAAAAAAAAATCTAGTGAAGGAAAAAGAGTACACATCTTTAATAATACGCGTATAGGCTGCCTCATTAAAAACCTTATAAGAAAAAACCTACTGGGACAAAACCTCGTAAGGGAAAAAAGAGTACAGTGCGTATTAACTCCCCCTAATGAGAACATCCTTTTGCATCCCAATCTTGTGCACCATCTTCTTGAAAGTTGCAGTTGGAAGAGACTTGGTGAATAAATCAGTTACATTGTCACTTGAACGAATCTGTTGCATCTTAATATCATCATTCTTTTGGAGATCATGTGTATAGAAAAGTTTTGATGAAATATGTTTCATTTGATCTCCTTTTATGAATCCTCCCTTAAGTTGTGCTATGCATGCTGCATTATATAAATTTGTGGGTACTTTGTCACATTTCAAACCACATTTTCTCGAATGAGATGCATATGAACTTCACTCATAGACATTCTCGATTTGCTTCATGAATAGCTATTATCTCAGCATGGTTCGATGAAGTGGCTATGATAGACTGCCTTGTATATCTCCAAGATATGACAGTATCTCCACATGTGAACACATTCCATTCTTGAGATCGAGATTTATGCGGGTTAGATAAGTACCCAACATCATCATGACCAATAAGATCAGAACTGCAATCTTGCTAACAAATTAACTGAAAAGGTTATATCAAGCCTTGTAGTATTTGCAAGATACATGAGTGCACTAATTGCACTAATATATGGTACTTCATAACCAATTCAAATTGGTGTATTTCTTATTTCAGCAAATAATTTATTGCTTTTGAAAACTCTTCAAGAGTTCCAATAATTTTCAAGCTAAGCTTATACAATATAAGGATCATAAATAAGTATCATAGAAACTCTTATATGCTTCAAACATTTTGAATCCTTAAATAAATTTTCATGTAAATTTTATCAAGTGACAATATTCAACATATCATGTGCGACATCTTCAAGTTTCTGGACTGCAAATCAAATAAGTTTTACGCTTACCAAGATGCATCCTTTCATGTCCTTGATAATGTCTCTACAACAGCATGCTTAAATAAACGTAGAATTCAGATCCTCGTAATCTTTCACAATATGGCGCCAATATTGTATCAAAAATATTATTGATGATATATCATTTCATATCGGTTCATAGTGTGACATAACAATTTGAGATCTCATTACTTCATTATTTTCAGGTTCCTGAACCTCTCATAAGGTTTTATAAAGTGTTATGTCATAGACTCTTCAAGAGCACATTGTCTTCTTATTATGATTATTTTCTCCTTATCCTTTTCAAGGATTATTTCATTTAGAACCGATTGGACTACCACGATTCACGCATACATAGACTTGTCCTTTATGAACACAAAATAGGAGCACTTGCAGCTTAAATATGAGATGCGTTCGGCATTTGACCTTAATTATCTTTTGAATAAGGATCTGATAATAAATCTTAACATATTTCATAGCTGCTTATAATATCCCCTTATGTTAGGAAAACTAACATACATTCTCCATTTTCTTTGAGAAATCCATCTTTGTGCGTTATGGTAAATTCATTAATCGTACACCGCACATCAAAATTATTAGATGGAATAGTTGGTTCCTGACCTTGAACTAATTGAGAGGAAAGAAATAATCATAATTTATTAGTCTAATGCATCCGAGTGCTATTGTATGCAACATATCATATTTCATACAAACACATGAAACTTTATTCTCATTAGTAATGCTTTATCTATTTATCAAAGGCATTTTATGCCAAATCATCATCATCAAAATGAATTGTCGTGATTACACAATCTGAAAGTTATGCTCTTAACTCAATTTTACTGAGCAAACAACTTTATGAATATCAAACTCCACGTTGACAAGGAACATACAAGTGATCATCTTATATCGATGCATCTTAATAGATCACATGACTGGTGAACGGGCTCATATTCACCTTTTATATTTTTCAGATTTTAAGGGATCAAATCACAACATTAGTTGGTCCAACCGACTTCTCATGAAAACACGCAATATTAAAAGTAATAAAGAATTTTCTAATTCTTCAATATATGTTCAATACTTAGTATGCACATCTTTGGGATGTCACAATCATTCATGTCAATTTATGAACTTTTATTCTAGCAAGCTCCAAGTTTACCATGACATGTACCTTTTACTTTAGTGAATTTCAGATTTACTATTACATGAATAAATTTAAGATTTACTACTTTAGAAGTAGATTTCAAAATAACTTTTCTATGTTATCCAGCCTCTTTCGGAGGTGAATTGTGATACCATCATAATCAAGTACACGTTTGGATTAATAAGCTTCTCATTCCCCAGGAATGAAATATAATCGTCCCTTAAGCCTATCAATTTATGATAGCTTATAACCTCTTTCAAGATTTTGTTACTTCAGAAGCAAATCGAGGCATACATATGATGTAGAGAATTTTTTCTAGCATATCTTATAATCATATAAGCGTGTGAAAATATTATCACTTTTGATGATCATTATCATAGTGTCCCTCCACACATATATTCGTGCATTCAATCACTTGTTTTTTTCCAGACATATTATGCAATGCTACCACATCACTTCAGGAATGGATCATATACAATAGGACATGTTTCTTGACTTTTCATGAAATACAAATTATTTTGTCTTAGCCATCATGATATCATCATTATGGTGTATTGAGATTCAAACTCAACGTCTTATCCATATAAAGGCGTTTTAGGCATAAATCGATGAGACTTGAACCCAACATCTTATCATCATGGTGCATCAGGACTCTAACCGATCTCTTATGCATTTAATGCGCCCTATCACTTTCTAGTGATAATTTATTTCTCAGGTAAAATTTAAATACTATTGCAATATCATGCATGGTGAAATAAAATTTGAAATATATTTCAAGAGTACCCTTGGAAGCCTAATAACAATCTCAAAATAATAAAGATCATATAATCTTAAAGTAAAAGTTCATTGCAAAAGTAATCAAATTGTAGTGCCTTATCTGAGTGCCCTCTTAAACTGGGAATATACATACCTCATGTGTGGACTCTTCTCCGTTGTGGGATATACAAAGATTTGTACGCACCAACTTTACCGCAAATATCATAAACTCACAAGTATTCTAACATGCATATATATATATATATATATATATATTAACTATTGGCATTTGGTTTAACTATTGCCATTTGGTGTAAGCTATAACATAAATTTGGGAAATAGAAACTGGCATGGCTATTCTATTTTGAATCTGTTAGAGCATCAACAAGACATTATAGGAGGAATCATTTAATAATAGATATCACCTTGTAATGAAAAAATGAATTATCTATACTGCAGATTCATACGTAGTAACTATAAATATGTATACTGGTTTGGCATAGGATAATTTTATAGACGTATATAGCTTATGGTTAGAAACTAGTGCTGATAACGTGTTATGAAATAAAAAGTAAAAAGAACAAGAAGAATGGAGAGAGAAGAGATAAGACATATTTATTTCTCATGAGCAATTCTTGAGGGGTTAATTACAATGAATAAAAATCCATTTATTTATAGGAAAAACTAACCATGAAGTTTCTAACTTGTCCATAAATAGACATTCACTATATATGGTAAAATGATAAAATAGACATTCACTATATATGGTAATATATTTATAACAGTTGAACTATTTTCCTAATTCTTTTTAAAAGTTGATATAATTGGGATCCAGCTCCTCTTCATTTTCCTTCTCTCCAATTTTCCAAAGTTCTTTTTTGGATTAAAGACACATGTCATAGTTTAAAATTAATGATTGAGATTTAATTAGTTAAATTAAAGTTCTAACGATAATTATCTACTTGCATATATTTAGTTATATTTGTTCCTTAAAAATCCATTAAGTAATTTTTTAAATAAAAAAAATTGTTTTTCAATAAATTAAAATGAATAAATAAACCGTGTATGCTAAATCGGCACATTCCAACTGATTAACTATAATGCTTATAATAATAACACGAGTCCACAAAAATAATCAAACTATTGTTATCCATTATATGTGTTATTACTTAAAATATCCTTTTACTTCCCAATAAATAAAAATAATATATTGAGTAAATTGAATTTTTCATTTTAAGTAATATTTTTCAAATAAAAAAATAAATATTATATTTTTCATTTTTCTTAAGTAATGTTTTTCAAATAAAAAAAAAGAGATTATGGCTTGAAGTTTTTCTAATTTTATTTTCTTTCTGCGCCAAATAAATTCATTATATGTGTGTCAAATTAAATATAAGAATTGTGCCAAATAAATCCATTATATTTTCTTTATGTGGCTCTTTTAAATTTTCAAATTAGAAAAATTGAAATTTTAACTATATTATGAATTTTTTTAAAAAAACATTTAGGAAAAGTTTTTAATATATATTTGTGGCAGTAAATATTTTTTAAAAAAAATTATTGAGTAAAAGATATAATGAATATTTAAGGAACAAATAAAACTAAATATATGAAAGTAGATAACTATGGTAAGAATTTTGATTTAACTAATTCAATCTCAACTATTAATTTTAAATTATAACATGTGTCTTCAATCCATGAAAGAACTTCGGGAAATTGGAGAGAAGGGAAATAGAGAGGAATCAAATCCTCCGGCTCCTCTTCATTTTCCTTCTCTCCAATTTCCCAAAGTTCTTTCTTGGGTTAAAGACACATGTCATAATTTAAAATTAATAATTGAGATTTAATTAGCTAAATTAAAGTTATAACCATAGTTATCTACTTTCATATATTTAGTTATAGTTGTTCCTTAAATATCCATTAAGTAATACTTTTTAAATTAAAAAAAATATTTTTCAATAAATTAAAATGAATAAATAAACCGTGTATGCTAAATTGGCACATTCCAACTGATTAGTTGTGATGATTATAATAATAACACGAGTCCATAAAAATAATCAAACTATTGTTATCCATTATTAGTGTTATTACTTAAAGTATCCCTTTTACTTCCCATTAAATAAAAATAATATACTGAGTTATATTAAATAGAATTATTCATTTTAAGTAATATTTTTTAAATAAAAAATAAAGATTATATTTGCCATTTTTCTTAAGTAATTTTTAAAAAAATAATAAAGATTGTGGCTTTAAGTTTTTCTAATTTTATTTTCTTTCTATGCCAAATAAATTAATTGTACATGTGCCAAATTAAATATAAAGATTGTGCCAGATAAATCCATTATATTTTCTTTATGTAGCTCCTTTGAATTTTTAAATTAGAAAAATTAAAAATTTAACTATATTATGAATTTTTAAAAATAATATTTAGGAAAAGTTTTTAATATATATTTGTGGCAGTAAAGATTTTTTTTAAAAAAATATTGAGTAAAAGATATAATAATATTTAAGGAACAAATATAACTAAATATAAGGTAGTAGATAACTATTGTTAGAATTTTGATTTGACTAATTTAATATCAATTATTAATTTTAAACTATGACATATGTCTTCAATCCAAGCAAGAACTTGAGGAAATTGGAGAGGAACCAAATTCCGGCTCCTCTCCATTTTCCTTCTCTCCAATTTTCCAAAGTTCTTGCTTGGATTGAAGACATATATCATAGTTTAAAATTAATGATTGAGATTTATTAGTTAAATTAAAGTTCTAACCATAATTATCTACTTTCATATATTTGGTTATATTTATTCCTTAAATAGCTATTAAGTAATTTTTTTAAAATAAAATAATACAAATTATTTTTCAATAAATTAAAATGAATAAATAAACTGTATATGCTAAATTGGCACATTCCAACTGATTAGCAATAATGATTATAATAATAACACGAGTCCACAAAAATAATGAAACTACTGTTATCCATTATACGTGTTATTACTTAAAATATCCCTTTTACTTCCTGTTTTGCGAAAATTTTAACTTTTTAAAAGTCGTCATTTAATTTTTGAAAAGGAATTAAGAAACCTTTATAAAATACCTTAAATGATCTAAAACAGAAAAATTATTTAAAATTTAGAGATTCTGAGTAAGCGGTTCCTATGAACGTTTTAGGAAGGTTTTAAAGTACCTAAACCGTCCACTAACTTGCGGTTATCCAGACTGTTTGAAAGCATTTTATAACTTGAAAAAGAGAAGTTGATTTTTTTAAAAAGAAAGTGGTTGTAGTAAAAGACTTGTAAAATAAATTCTGATGACTCCGTAGGGGATTTAACCTAGTCTAAATAAATGAAAAGAAAATAAGCACGTAAAAAGGGATAGGGGAGAAAGTAAAAGACTTAGGCCATTGAGCTCAAATCGATAAACCTTGTCCTAATCTAATTGGACTTTCGACCCCATTTTCACCTGTTCTAATCTATGTTTTCGAGCCTCTTTGGTCCAAAATTTGCTCCACCTGTATCAGTTTACAACTTTGGCTTCGAGACCCAAATGAATAACTTAAACAAACAAATAAATAAATAAATACAATAATGGCGAAAATTAAGTGATTTCATCAATTTATTTCGACCCATTTCTCCTTTTTCACTTCATCATATTTGTGCTATGCGATTGCTTCGGGCTTGACTCGAAAGGATGACCCTCATTAGCCCATTACAAAATGCAAAAGGGCAAAGAGTTCGTTATGCAAAGAAAATATAAAGAATATGCATTCTAAATTTACAACCAACACACAGGATGTAAAATGATTCACGCATGGAAAGAGATATATACCAACCAAAGGACCCTAAATTAATAAGAGATAAACTAATATCAATCCAAAGTTAGCAATCCAAATTAATAGTTGAACACTTGAAAAATCAACGAGAAAGCATGCATGATATGAAATTGGCTCGAATTAAACTCATTCTTTCACAATAGCGAACCAAAAGCCAATGTCAATTCCCTACGGTCCAAAGTATTATAATCGTCGGAACATGACCCCCATAGTAAATTAATTCACAATAAAACATGAAATAAGGTGGAATAACAGAAATAAGACACCCACAAAGAAGTAATACCCTGCACTAACAAACCAAAGGCGTCAACGGAGCTCTTCTTTTGATACTTTCATACTAACAGGTTATTAAAAATGCTTAGAAGAAACCAAATGTAGTGGTAAAAAGAACCAAATCACAGTTATAATGGCAAAACAGCAAGCAAATAACTAAATAGGATTGTTGTTCAAAAAGCAAGATGAACATCAACATCAAAATAAGCAGTACAACATTAAGAAAACATTAACACATCGATGATGATCCTTTAAACAAAACAAAGAATCTATGTGGCATGTCCTTTGTCCTTCCTTGACATTTTTTAGTCAATAGGAACTTTAGGAATGTTTTTGCTCAACCACGAAAATCAAAGGAAAATTTCACATTAGACTAATGCAATGAGTTCAGTCGAACCGAAGAATAATAAATCAAAGGAAAATTTCACATTAGACTCCTGTTGAGCAAAATCAATACTAAAACAGTGTTCTAAATCTATCTATAAATATTATTGAATCATACAGTGATCCAAACCATTAACAACAAGAAAGCGGGATGGCCACAATATAATATATGCTAACAGAAAAATTAATGGCTGACTAACAACATTAATACGAAATAAGAAACTCAAGACAAACGAGAATAACAACAAAATTAACAATGGAGCAGATTTTCACGTTGTTTCAGCAAGATAACAATACCACAACAATTTCAAACAAGTCCTACGGCCATCGAGGCCATTATCTACAGCGAACTCCTAGGATTCAAAGCTATTAAATACTATAACGAGATAAGAAAGAAGATAAAATCAAAACTAAAGGGGAAGGAAAACTACCTGTTTCGAGGCAGCAAAATGAGACTTGAATTATCGTCAAAATCACCTCGCCACCACCGAAAAAGCTCCGCAACCACTCTGAGAATAACAACTTCCCGTGAGAATATTTTTACCAAAGAAAACTTGTGCTTGAGAGCCCTCTTTTTTTTGGCCTTCAAGACTTGTCATTCTTAGCTCAATATTGAGATTTATATAGAGTGAATTTTGTAATCAATTTCCCCGTTCCATCGATATGGAATAAGGAATTTAGGGGGTACTTTAGGGAATTTCAGAAAGGGACAAGGGTGAGTTGGAAAGCGGTACCATTTAGGTACGAATTTGGATTGCAAAAATTTCAAAAATAAGTTGAGCTATTTCGCCATTGGTCGCAGTTCGGGTTATCGGGGCTGGTAGATTCGGGTCGTTGGGTAGTTGTTGAATTGGTTGCTGATGCTATTTCGCTGGTTGGGTGACGAGTTGAGAAGAGGAGGGTTGGTCGGGTTCTGTTTGGGCCGTTGGATTTTGGTTGAGAGTTGTTGTTTGTTGATTTTGCTGTTTGTACGTATTGTTGCTGGACATTGTTGTTGTTGAATATCGTCGTTGTTGTTCATGTTTTCTATTTGAAGGAAAAAGGGAACGGGTCCGGGTCGGAATGGAGACAATGATTTGGGTCGTGTAGAATGGACTTGTGTTGGGTTGAGTGGAGGAAAAAATAGGTTTTGGACTGCTAAGTTGTTATGCGGGCTGAAAAGAGAATTAGGCAGCAGAGTTGATTTTAAATATTGTTGGTTTAGGGGTTATTTGAAACATAACCCCTAATGATTTAGGATTTAGCCTAATTCAATTAATATTTTGATCATATTGGTCAATTGCATTACGATTGTAGCCAATTAATTCAATTATGATCAAATTTAATAAATTGACTAAATTGAATCAAAATTCGATATGAATTAATACCTTGTTTAATCCCGAACTTCTTCATTTAATAAAATTCAACACATATTTATCCAAATAAATTATTTTGACGATAAATTATTTTTAAATTAATATTTTAATCATTTAAATTTATTTTCCAAATAATCCTTAATTTAAAGTCAAATTTTGATGAAAATATTCATTTAAATGACATCATTTATACAATCTCATATATGTAAATACAAAAATATATAATTATCACTTAAATGATAAATTTAGCCCAAATAAATATTTTAAAATGCATTTATTTGGAAAAAATAATTGTTGTGATTTTATTTTAAAATTAAAGAAACTCGAGATTAAACATAGTTGTAGAGGAAAAAAATTAGGTGTCAACAACTGCCCCCTCCATTTGGGTTGGATGGATGCAAGTAATCCTAGGCAAAGGGAGGTTGACGTTCCTAATTTTTGTCCGGCTATAAATTTAAATCTAAAAGAGTTGGTTTTCGCAAGAGTTTTGGAGTTACGGTCGGACCTTGGTATTCGGTATCCTACATATATTAGGTTACATGAGAATTCAGGCCAGTTATAGTTCATAAAGCTTGATTCAAAGCACGATTTCAAAAGATTCACACGTTATCTCAGTTTTGGAGTTTTTAATAAAACTAAGAAACTGGAGAAAAGGGGATTTGGGGGAGGTTGGAATGCAGTCAAGTTTTTCACATAGAGCTCATCCTACATATCCCTGAGACTTAAGGAATCAGACTGTTTATAGTTTGACTCGATCGGTAGAAAAGATAGTCTTTTATTTTATACGATCTTTGGCTCGGGATGAGTGACAAGTTGATCGAGTTATGAAAAAGAGGCTTGTAACCTCTTAACCATGAACGTGGAGCTCTTCACATCTATAGGTAAGAACCTACTTGGACATAATTTTTAAAACTCTAGGTGCCCTATCACTCGAATTTGAAAGAAAGAAAAATTTGCCCTTGGTATGAGTTTAGAAATATCCCAAAAGTGAAGCTAAAACCAGAATATCCCAAAATAACCACATGCCTTCTAACAGGGGTGTGGTTTGATTGGTGGTGGCGATGATCCTTTAACTCGCGTCCAAAGAGTTTGACGTCCCTCTCTAGACTACACTACAAAAAAAACCCGCGTTTAGCAACAGATCAAAAACGTCGCTTATCAACATATATCCGTCGCTATATCAATTTAGAGATGGATCAATGATGGAATATGTGTCATTACTATTTTACGCGTTGCTAACCATTTAGCAATGGAAAAAATAAAATTTGTTGCCAATTTTGCAACGACATAGAGACGACCTACATCCGTTGCAATTTTGTAGCAACAAATATATTCGTTGTTATATTTATAAATGTCGTTGCTAATTTGATATTGTATTTCGTCATTTTATTTCGTGATCAAATATTTCATTGTTAGTCCGTCACTAAAAATTTTGTTATTTAGTCCTCAGTTTTTTGTGACAAAAGATTATTTTCCTCAATCCGTTGCAAATATTTTTTTCTTTGGCAATGATGAAATTTATCGCTAAATCTGTCATCATTACCTTTTTATACAAGTGCATCTAGCTTAAGACCATTCACACGTAGCCAAGCTCGGGAGTTACAAAAACTCCAAGCCATGTTCATGCAAATGACCGTGTGTGAGTGTGTAATTAATTCATCTAACGGATTCCATGTTTTGAAGTGTGAAGAGGAGCTTTGAAGTGTAAGTTTATTACACTCCAAAGCCACCCAAGACCAAGGCTAGAATGGTCATTTTCCTTTCATTTTATGGAGTACTATAAATAAACAATAATAGGGCTATTTATTGGACTTAGTTCATTTTTATTATGGAAGAAACACAAGTCTTGTAATATTTTGAGAACTTCTCTTTCTTTTTCTTGAGAGTGAACCCAAAACTAGACAACAAGTGTAGTAACACTTTTGTTGTTCTTTTGCTAGAAACTTGGGGGTCTTGAGGTTCATGAGTTCCTCTTTATTCAAGTAAGAATTTGGTGTAAATATCTTTTACTCTTAGGGTCCTAATCTTCATGTTAGGGTTCTTAGATTCTAGGATATTTTGTGTCAAATTACTATCCTTCATTTCGTAATCTTGTTGTTTTGTATCTTGATATAGAGAAGCCATGTGGGGCTCTTTCGATTCACTATAGTTATTGCAATCTTGTGTTATTTATCTATCTTGTTGAATATTGTCTTTGTTGCCTTGAAAACCTAGAGAAGTCGAGTGGAGCCTTTGATTCTCTAGTGATTTTGTTCTTGTTGTTCTCTTGATTCTTTTTTGTAAGTTTGATCTTTTGTATCATTTGGTATCAAAGCTCAAGGCTTGGTTTTATTCTTACAAAACCTATCTTAGGAAGCTCTTACCAAAAAGTGTGTTCTTGAACATTTTGGTCGAAAATTGATTGTAGATCTACAAAAGATTTTACTTGTTTAGTTTGTTTCTTGTGTTGGTCTCTTCCCCACCAACACAAAAAAGTGTCTAAATCTAAAGTTGAGCTTAATAAGAAGAGACTTGTTGCTGCGAAAACTTGAAGTGGCCTTGAGTTTGACTTGTGTTGGATGTTGGAGTGCCATTATGGTGTGTTGTTGTATTGTTCTTGAAGGTGTTGATGTTGTGTTCATCTTAAAAGTTTCTCTTCATCCTATGTCTTAAAAGAGCAATAGATCCAAAAAGGTTGCAAGACAAAATTGAAAAAGTTGTTTGTGAGAAGACTTGCTAACATCACCTTTCTAGACTTGACAACCACTTTTTCCTTTAAACAAGGAACTTTGTCTTGTGGAACTAGTAAGGTCAAACACCACCTTTTGAGTTTGAAAAAGTTGGAAAAAAAATTACAAAACTCTATGTTTCCCTCCCAATAACTAGTCATCCATTATACATGATATAAAGGGACCAAGGCTTCAAGTTGATGAACAATGTATGTGGACCCGTGGCCAATGACATGCTACCACGTCACCCTAGTTATTTTCACATGATAATTAATCTCAAATTTGTATATTCTAGTTTCTAATTATTGATTCCTAGTTTCATCTAATTGACTTGAGAACTAATTAACAAACTAGTACATTCCTACTAGCTTGTCAATTAGCCCTTTGAAGCTTTGTGTTCGCGTCAACATTTGTTTGTGTGCTTTTATCATTTAAATACGTTGTAACTCTTGGATCTAGTATGATGATAATTCTTTGAGTTTCAAACAAAAATCTATTCCGGACAAGAGCATACTTATACCTTAAGGATTCACGGGTTACTAGCCAATCTACAACACTTGTGGAGCTTGAGTGTGAGTGAACCAAGAGAGTATGAGTGAAGAGAGGTTTTAAACTAACTTGTTTGTTGCTTGTGTAGGTGATACCTTGACAATGGAGATAACCACGTCTCAAACCGTGGATTCTAATGAAAGGGAGAATATGAAGGTCACTCTTGAGGCTATAGCCCGAACTCTTGAAAGGTTGAGTACAGAAGTGGGAGCCATAAGGGGAGAAGTAACGACTATTAGTGGGAGGTTAGAACAAGTGGAGAGTCAAAGAAACTCTCACCCTTCTACCCCTCGACATGTTTCCTTAAGTGAACATAATAGAAATTTCTTCGCCACCGTTACTCCCGAAACATGGACACAGTTGCCAAATCCTTCACTAGCTCTATTAAATGTCGCAAGCCAAATGACACATAACCCCCTGACCCGAGACTCCAATAGACCAACCCATTCTCAAACTGCTCAAGTTCTGCAAGAAGGACTTGGGAGTCCAATACCTCCACTAAATCCAAACCCTCCCTTCCGAGCTCTACAAAACCAAATCCACCACCTCCACAAAATACATTTCCTCCAAATCAAGTCCTAAATGTCCAAAACTGTCCTGTCCATTTTGAGGAATATGGTAGGGCAGATTATGGAGGGTATGGAGCCTTTGATGAGGCTTACATGAGGGAAGAGGAGATGAGAGGGGGATATGTGGATCCAAAAAGATACCATGGAGAAAGGGGAAATCGACACCAAGAGAGAGACGTAGGCATCAATACCATCAAATTGAGCCTACCTATCTTTAAGGGTAAAAGTTACCCCGAGGTTTATCTTGCTTGGGAATCAGCGTGCGATAAAGTGTTTCAAGTGAATGATATCTCGGAAGAGAAGAAGAATTGTTACGCCATAGCTCACTTTGAAGGTTATGCTAACACATGGTGGGAATACGTCAAACAGTTTGGTCATGAGTTGATTGATAGATAACCACTACCATGGTTTCGGTTGAGGTATCTAATGAGGCAACGGTATCTTCCCGAAAGTTAGCGTCATGAGTTGCCTACTAGGTTGTACAATTTAGGACAAGGGAATCGAAGTGTGATGGCACATTATGATGAGTTTCAACAACTCATGTTGAAGCTTGATCATCATGGAGAAAAATAAGTCATGACATCAGTTGGTTCAAGTGTCGGTTGAACAAAGAGATCTCCACTCATTTGACACTTCATAAGTTTGTTACCGTCGAAGGTATTTTCCAAGCGGCTCTTGAGATGGAAAGGGAACTTAAGGAGAGGTCGTCATTCAAAGCAAAGGGACAATCGACCTCAAGCTATCCAAGGGGAAAGGATATGGTTCAATCCTCTTCGGGTTGGCCCAAAAATAAGGAACAACCTGCCATTACTAGGCTGCCCGAGCCCAAAATAGTCCCCAAAATTCCTTCGAGGCAAGAAGTTCACAAGTATCCTAATCCTAAAATGTTCCAATGCTTCAAGTGACAAGGTTGGGGGTATAAAGCCAATGAATGCCCTAACCAACACAATATAATCCTAAGAAAAGGTAGATTGTATTTCCTTGGTGAAGAAATAGGTGTTGAAAGAGAGAAAAATGAGGCCGAGCCTTAAGATGGAGAGGAAATAAAGGGTGAGCCACATGATGATGATGATGGGGAAGATGTTTATCTGCAATAAGGAGAGTGTGTTGTTCCGAACTTTGTAGTGAGGCCTTCCATGATTAGTAAGACAATAGATGAGCCTAGCCAAAGGGAGAATCTATTCCATACTAAGTGCCTTGTGAAGGGTAGTGTGTGCACTTTGGTGATAGATAGTGGTAGTTGTGCAAATGTTGTTAGTGTTGCTATGGTGAACTTCTTGAAATTGCCCACTACACTTTATACTAGCCCTTATAAGTTGCAATGGTTGAATGAATATGGTGAATTGAAAGTCATGAGGCAATGTATGATACGGTTTAAGGTAGGAAACTACCGTGACGAAGTGCTTTGTGACGTAATACCAATACAAGCGTGTCACTTGTTTTTAGGTAGACCTTGGCAATATGATAGGTCTACCAAACATGATGGGATATCTAATCGATATACACTTGATAAGAATGGCCAAAAGGTCACACTTCATCTACTTTTGCCTTCACAAGTGAACGAGTTGCATCAAAGGATAAGGGAATTGAAAGAAAAGGGGAAGAAATCCAAAAATAAAGAAAATGAGGGGGAACCCGTAGGTGGGGTAGTGGGGGTATTCGGGGCTGCCTCAACATCAAATGGAAAAGTAAATATGGTGATGTTGGTTAGAAAGAAGGAGCCCTTCGTGGATCATGATGAGGACACACCCATGCTTCTTTTGGCACATTGTTTTAACACTAACCCCACTAATTCTTCTATTTCTCCTTTGATTTCTCTTGTGTTGCAAGATTATGAAGATGTTTTTCCCAAAGAAATTCCGCAAGGGTTGCCCCCACTTTGGGGTATTGAGCATAAAATTGACTTTGTGCCGGGTTCACAATTGCCAAACAAACCAGATTATAGAAGCAACCCTACGGACACCAAAGAACTACAACGAAAAGTTGAAGAACTTCTCAACAAAGGTTACATCAAAGAGAGCATGAGTTCATATGCGGTTCCGGCATTATTAGTGATAAAAAAGGACGGAACTTGGCGTATGTGTGTGGACTGTCGAGCCATCTACAAGATTACAGTAAAATATTGTCACCCTATTCCTAGATTAGATGACATGCTTGATGAGTTAAATGGTTCTTGTATATTTTCCAAGATAGATCTTCGTAGTGGTTATCACCAAATTCGTATGCGACTCGGTGATGAATGGAAAATCGCCTTCAAGACCAAATTTGGTATCTATGAATGGATAGTTATGCCATTTGACCTAACCAATGCTCCAAGTACTTTCATGCGGCTAATGAATCATGTGATGAAGACTTTTATTGGAAAGTTTGTTGTTGTTTATTTTGATGATGTCTTGGTATATAGAAAGTCCATAGATGACCATGTATTACATTTAAAAAGTGTCTTTGATGTGCATAGAAAAGAGAAGTTTTATGCCAATCTTGAAAAGTATTCCTTTGGTGTTAATGAAGTTGTTTTCTTGGGTTTTATTATTAGTTCAAAAGGGATCGAAGTGGATGAATCCAACATAGACGCTATAAAAAATTGTCCAATCCCATAAACCATTGGTAAAGTAAGAATCTTCCACGGTTTGGCTAGTTTTTATAGAAGGTTTGTCAAAGGATTTAGCACCATAGCCGCCCCCTTGACCGAGGCCATTCAAAAAGACCAACCCTTTAAGTGGCGTGAAGAGCAAGCTAAGGTTTTTGAAGCTTTGGAATCTATGCTCATTTTCGCGTCTTTGTTACAATTGCCCAACTTTGATAAGACATTCGAAGTTGAATGCGATGCTAGTAAAGTAGGCATAGGGGCTTTTTTGATGCAAGACTTAAAACTCATTGCTTATTTTAGTGAAAAGATCAAGGGTGCTACTCTAAACTGCTCCACGTATGATTTAGAGTTGTATGCCTTGATTAGAGCATTGGGCAATTGGCAACACTACTTGTGGACCAAGAAATTTGTGATCAGGATGGACCATGAATCCTTGAAACACTTACGGGCACCAGACAAGCTTAACAAATAGCACGCTAAATGGATTGAGTTTCTAGAAACCTTCCCTTATGTTATTCAATACAAGAAAGGTAAGGACAATGTGGTTGTCGATGCCTTGTATAGAAAACATGTACTTGTGTCCGCTTTGTCTTCAAAGTTAATGGGTTTTAAGAGCCTAAAGGCATTGTATCCCGAGGATCCTCACTTTGCTTCTATCTTTAGGGAATGAGAAGAATTGGGTAGGGACAAGTGGGTTTCGGATAGGGGTTCAAATCCTTATACCAAGTTTGATGGTTACTTGTTTAAAGGTAGACAATTGTGTGTACCTTCTAGCTCTTGGAGAGAGTTGTTTGTGAGGGAAGAACACGATGGCAGTCTAATGGGTCATTTTGGGATTGACAAGACCCTCGAATATTGGAGGAGCAATTCTATTGGCCTAGATGCACAAGGATGTGGCTAGGATTTGCGGCCAATGTGTAGATTGTAAAGAAGCCAAGTCTCGGCTCCTCCCTCACGGGTTATATACCCAGCTTCCCACTCCTTTACATCCTTGGCTTAATATATCTATGGATTTTGTGTTAGAATTGCCGAGGACTATACGAGGTAGGGATAGCATTTTTGTTGTGGTTTATCAGTTTTCTAAGATAGCACACTTTATTCCTTGTTCAAAAAGTGAAGATGCGTTAAGTGTGGTTTTCTTATTTGTTGAAAATGTTGTTAAATTGCATGGTGTTCCAAGGACCATTGTAAGTAATAGGGACTCTAAGTTCCTTAGTCACTTTTGGAAGTCAATGTGGGGTAGGCTTGGCACTAGATTGCTATTCTCTACATCTTTCGACCCACAAACCGATGGCCAAACCGAGGTTGTAAATAGGACTTTGGGTTCTATGTTACGATCAATGGTTAAAGGAAAAATGACTTCATGGGAGGACCACCTACCTTTGGTGGAATTTGCATACAATCGGGTTATACACTCAAGTACGGGAATGACTCCCTTTGAGTGTGTATATGGCATCAACCCCCTCACCCCTTTGGATTTAACTCCTTTGCCAAGTGATCTTATGATTAGCTTAGGTGGAAGCAAGAAGGTCGAAGCCATGAAGAAATTGCATGAGAAAGTGAGGCAAAATCTTGAGAAGAAAAATCAAGAGATTGCTCAGAAAGCAAACAAGGGAAGAAGAAAGCTTATTCTTGAACTGGGTGATTGGGTTTGGGTGCACCTTAGAAAATACCGATTTCCTTCACAAAGGAAAACCAAGTTGATGCTGAGGGGTGATGGTCCCTTTCAAGTACTTGAAAGAATCAATGATAATGCCTACAAAATTGACCTTCCTCCGGAATATCAAGTGCGCAACACCTTCAACATATGTGACCTCTCTCCTATTTCCACGGTTGAGGATGAACATCCACCAAATTTGAGGAAAAATTCCCTTCAAAATGGAGAGGATGATACAAGTGCAACTAGCTCAAGACCATTCACACATAACCAAGCTCGGGAGTTACAAAAACTCCAAGCCATGTTCATGCAAATGACCGTGTGTGAGTGTGTAATTAATTCATCTAAGGGATTCCATATTTTGAACTGTGAAGAGTGGATTTGAAGTGTAAGTTTATTACATTCCAAATCCACCCAAGACCAAGGCTAGAATGGTCATTTTCCTTTCGTTTTGTGGAGTATTATAAATAAATAATAATAGGGATATTTCTTGGACTTGGTTCATTTTTATTATGGAAGAAACACAAGTCTTGTAATATTTTGAGAACTTCTCTTTCTAGTTCTTGAGAGTGAACCCAAAACTAGACAACAAAGTGTAGTAGCACTTTTGTTGTTCTTTGCCTAGAAACTTGGGGGTCTTGAGGTTCATGAGTTCCTCTTGATTCAAGTAAGAATTTGGTGTAAATATCTTTTAGTCTTAGGGTCCTAATCTTTATGTTAGGGTTCTTAGATTCTAGGATATTTTGTGTCAAATTACTATCCATCATTTTGTAATGTTGTTGTTTTGTATCTCTATATAGTGAAGCCGTGTGGGGCTCTTTCGATTCACTATAGTTATTGCAATCTTGTGTTATTTATCTATCTTGTTGAATATTGTCGTTGTTTCCTTGAAAACCTAGAGAAGCCGAGTGGGGCCTTTGATTCTCCAGTGATGTTGTTCTTGTTGTTCTCTTGATTCCTTGTTGTAAGTTTGATCTTTTGTATCACTTTTCTTCCAAAAACCTTTTTAATTTGTATTTTGATTATTAAAAGCATATTATAAAATTCTTAAAATACCCAACATTCATATAAAAGAACCCATATATAGATAGATAGCAAAATCTTCTGAAAATATCGTACATTCATATAAAAGAACCCACATATATTGATTGCAAAAATCTAAACATCCTCAATACCAAACATAGCAACATCTAAACACATAAATATATCCAAAACATCTTTAGTACCAAACATGTACCAACTATCCTTAAAAGAACCCACATCATCCACAATACCAAAGATAACTAAATCTAAACACAATTATGTCCAAAACATCCATAGTACCAAACATGTATGAACTATTCTTAAAAGTACCCACATCCATCAAGTCTATATTGTTGTTGCATAATTTTAAACATTTCAACAAAATAGACCATCAAAAACCAGTGCACTGATCGTCAAGAGTATCACAACTGATCAAGATCATTGCAATCATCATCTAAGGAATCAAAATCGTCCAAAGTAGTAGCCGGAGGTGTCACAACTGATCGTGAAGAAACCAACTTCTGTACCTCCTCAAAGACAATAGGAATAAGTTGATTTTTAAGTGCGGAAATCAATCGCTTCACAAACTCATCCAAATCATAATCTGCAGCTGGTACCGATTTATGTGAAGCTGAAGATAAAGTCTTTCCACAAGAAATACAAAGAGTTTGCCCGTAGTAGCCTTTTGCTTCAGATCCAAGACCAAATACTCTTCGCTTCTTTTCTCCTTCGGTAGCTTGGTAATATGCTTCAATTTGATCAATAATAGATTCTTATAATATTTTTTCTCGTAATATTTCTTCAAATCTTTCCTGTAATAGTGGAAGTAAAATTATAACGGATTGTACTTAAAAATGATTAGATACCAAAAACTACTTTAAACTAAAAAATATGAATTAAGTAAACTACTACACTAAGATTTAGTCTTACATGGGCGATTCGGGAATGTTCATCAACGAAAGATTTTTCATCTTGAACATGTGTGTGAACATGCAAATGTAACTCACTTGGTGTCGGTTCTCGACCCATTTTAGCAGCCTGTAAAAAAGAAGTGTTGTGCATTGTACTACAACGAAACTGCTGGAACATTTATTTTACATA
This sequence comes from Capsicum annuum, assembly GCF_002878395.1. Lineage (NCBI taxonomy): Eukaryota > Viridiplantae > Streptophyta > Magnoliopsida > Solanales > Solanaceae > Capsicum > Capsicum annuum. Next base: position 27,592,983 of record NC_061111.1, read on the forward strand.
TTAAAGTGTAGCTCACTGTTTTAACCTTTCAATACAACAACATTAAGAACTAATAGAAGGGGAAGGAATCAACACGTTTGCATACAAGGGACAATGTAGGAAATGCATATGCATGGACAGCGCAATGTGCGAAATTCACCAATACTATTTTCATAAAAATAGTAGGGAAATTTTCATATGGGCAGAAAAATGTGGGAAATGCATAGATTTTGTTTTCATACAAATAGTAGGGAAATTTCATCTTAACATGCAACACATGAGAGAAGCAACACCCACCATACAAGGATAAATATAGTTCAAACTCAATGCAATATAATAGTAGAACTTATTGTAATGCTGATCACATTTTCTACCACTATAGAGCTATTAGGGACTATGAAACCATCTAACAAATTAATATTGAAAGAAATTAGGGGGTAGTACTTGAAATATATACTTACAAGTCTCTTTCGGTACTCTCCAATTGAGATAGAGCCTCCCATGTGAGTTCCAGCGGTGACTTCTTTGCCGCCACGATGATTCTACGCATTTATTTTTGACTTTTCAACACACTTAGGATCTGCCCAAAGTTGCTGCCAGCTTTCCCAGACATCTTCATGTGTAAAATCATGCCTAATCCCTTTCTCTTTGATTTTAGCAATGAAATTTCTATACACAGTTGCTGCCTTAATCTGCCACTGTTTCTTTACTGCAGCTTTACTAATGGAAGACTCCCAATAGAAGTATTTCTGAAATAAATTTCCAAAATAACACATTAATATCGTATTTATAAAAGTGAATACACTTTAAAAACTCAATTATGATGAAGATGTATATCTTGAATTCCCCAAAATAGCCATCTTTTATATCGCATGAGACACCTTTCCAATTGACTCCATTGTGATCAAGTTCACTTTTGAAAGACTCGTGTATGCTGTTGGAGCATGCTTTAGAAGGTTGCAATCTGTATCAATGTGACGACATTATTTAGAGGTCTATTATAAATAAAAAATAATTTATAATAATAATAATAGACAAAAAATGGACTAACCCTGCAGAAGTTATAGTAACAAGGGTCTACTCATAGCTCTTACTGGAATTACCTTCTCCATTTGTGTTGCTACGAGATACGTCCTCACCTACTTAGTTGGTTTGTAAAGACGTACCTACAACTGTTGGGTTGCTCTGATTTAGAGTAGTAGGAGATAATTCAGGTGTTGTAGGGTTACTACCATAATTAGAATTTGGAGCACCTATGCCACCAACTGCTTGAGGCGCAACTGTAGGGGTGGGAATAGTAGGCATTTTTGCAGTAAGAATAGGAATATTACTCCTAGCTGCTAACTTGCCCACATACCCTATGCTTCCTCAACCTATACCTCAACCTCGAGTCATATCTATTAAAAAAATTATACTTGTTAAAGTGGAAATAAGATGCAATTTTGCACAAGAAGTCACAACAACATACAATATTGTAATTTTGAAATCCTATCCAACAAAATACCTCACAACAATATACCTCACTATTATTTTGGTATCCCACGTAACACTGGAATACTCACAACAAGAACCAACAATAGATCAAGAACCACCAACAGAACCACCAAAATACTCACAACAAGAACCACCAATAAATCAAAAACCACCAACATAACCACCAAAATGCTACAAAATATTCCCATTATAATTCTTTCTACAGGAACTCCTCTCAAATCAAAAACCAACAACAGAACAAAAACCACCTATAGAACCACCAAAATACTCACAACAAGAACCACCAACAGATCAAGAACTACCAACAGAACCAACAAAATGATATAAAATACTCCCATTATAATTCTGTCCACAAGAACTCTCAAATCAAGAACCAACAACAGATCATTAACCAGAAAAAACTAAAACATATATATATACACAGAAAGCAGACCACAAGTTGATTATATTCATCCATTTTCAAGGATGAAGTCGATTGGTTAAGACCCTCACCTATTTTGTTCCTTAGAGTATATGTACCTTCAGCTATTATGTTGATTTGATTTGGAGCAGTGGGAGATGACTCAGGTGTTGTATGGTTTCTACCATCACCATAAGTTCGAACCGTTGATGTAATTTGAGAAATCAATGGCTGAACTTGATTTGTATAATTTTGACCACCTATACCATCATCTTGAGGACTAAAAATAGTAGGAGTGGGAACAATAGGTATGTTTGCAGTAACTGCAGACTTGCCTCCATGCCCTGTGCTTCTGCGACCTCGACCTCTATCTCTAGCCATATCTATAAAAATTGTATTAGTAAAGTGGAAATAATATGCAAACTAAATAATACCAAGATAACCAAACAACAATATGTAGACAAGGTATCATAAAATGTAAAAGCACAGTTGTAGCCTAAAACATAGATGAGAAATGAAAGAGTCAAAAATTGAGAAGTAGAGCATAAAACCAAGCAGCAAGTTTTGAGTAAACAACAAGTAGAGACAAAGAAAATGATACTAGTCCGACAAAATGACTGCTCACAAAATAAAATTAAGATACAATAGCATGTTTTTTATCAAGCACTAATCACTATCTATGTTTTCTTCAAAATCTTTCTCTTCATCATCCTCAGTTTCATACTCTTCTTCTGTAGCATCCTCTTGGATCTCATGATGCTCTTGCAATAAACCACCATCAATGAGTTCATCCATTTCAATTAAGCCACCATTTGGATCATGTAAGTGCATAATTTCATTCGTGGCAACATTTATGTCTATCTCATAGACTTGAACTTCTTCAACTTGAAATGGAATATTCAGTTCTGCAGCTGTCTCAATTTCCTCATTGGGTAATTCAACAATATTTTGAGGTTTGATCTTCAAGACAGTTGCCCAATCATCCTTGTCTTTTCTCTTGCTAGGATAAGACACATAACACACTTGAGTTGCTTGCATTGTCAGAATAAAAGATTCATATTTTTTATATCGGCGACGATGGTTAATATCAATCAATGTATATTGATTATGCTTTTTAACACCAACATCCATAGTTGGGTCAAACCATTCATATTTGAATAGTACAGTTCGCTTTAAAGGTGCTTCACGGTATTCCACTTCTATAATCTCTTTTATCCGCCCATAGAAATCACTAAAATTTGGATCTAAAATACAAACTCCACTGTTCATTGTTGATCTTGCGCTGCCATGAAAATCTGTATGTAACTCGTATCCATTAACAAAATACACTGAATGATATGTAGCGTCTATCAATGGTCTACGAACAAGACTACGTAGGAATTCATTCTCCATATGATTGAGCTGGACCTCTTTAGAAGATTATAAAATTTAGTTCAATTTCATAAGTCAATTTAAGTGCATAATTGTATAAAAGATATTAATTTTTGAAGTCTTACATATTCCTTGGACCATATAGAAAAATTTTCTTCAAGGCTCTCATTTATTTGATCTTGAGAGACATTTGGAAATTCTTCTTGCAAACGTTGCACAAACATACTTCATTTAAAGAAAAAATTTTCAATTTCAAGTCATGATATATGAATATGCTTATAAAATTAAGTTGATACAACTAACTTTTGTTACCTCACAAATGGTTCAACCTCTTCACAATTAAGCAAAATGTAAGTTTGGGCAGCCTTGATTTCTTCACGAATTAGATTCCTCTTTTTTTATTCTCTCCATAATCGACTAGGATGGGTGAATATTGATAAATTTTCTTCAACATCTTCCACAATACCACCATCATTATTTCGATCCACATTATGATTACGTGTCATGACATGTGGTTCAAAATAATGAGAAAATAATAGTGTTGACTCTATCATCAAGTAAGTTTCACATATAGAACCCTCAACACTTAATTTATTCCAAATAATTCTTTTAAGAGTTCCAAGATAACTAAATAGAAAAATGGATAAACCATCATATTTGAAAAGTAAACAATAGCATAATTGTCACAAGTTCAACTTGAATTTTGGCATTACCTTTCAAAAGGATACATCCATCGATATTGTACAGGTCCAACAATCTTTACTTCATATGAAAGGTACACAGGAAGATGTTCCATTAAGTCAAAGAACCCAGGAGGAAATATACATTCTAACTTGCACAAGATTTATGGAATATCTCTCTGTAATCTCTCCATGTCATCCACTCGGAGAGTAGTCGATGTAAGATCTTTAAAGATTAAGCTCAATTTTATAAGTGTCTGCCATACATTACTTGGAAGTAGTTCACAAAAAGTAATAGGCATCAATCATTGCATGAACACATGACAATCATGACTTTTTATGCCAAATAACCTTTTCGCAGTTGTGTCTGGACATCTACTTAAATTTGAAACATACCCATCTAGAAATTTTAAGCCTTTCACCCAATTGAATAAGATAGTGCTTGCTTCCTTATCTATTATATATACAACTTTGGGATATTTTCCAGAAGAATCATTTGCCAACTGAGGTTGATCACAGTAATTGACCATATCTAAATGAGCTTGTGGATTGTCTTTGGTTTTCTTATCAATATTGAGGATCGTATTAAATGCATTATCAAAGAATTTTTTCTCAATATGCATGACATCGAGGTTACGTTGAATCATGTTAGAACTCCAATAAGGTAAATCCCAAAAGATACTTCACTTTTTTCATCCACAAGAACTACATATTCATGGATTAAATTCTTTTGAATCTAACTCTGTTACTTTTCTTATCCCCAAATCACAAATTTGATTCAATATCTCTTCTCCAGTTTTGTAGGGTGGTAGTGATCTTTTGACAGTTTGACCTTTAAGAAAATTTTTACAATCTCTCCTAAATGGATGATGTTGGCCAAGGAACATTCTGTGACAATCAAACCATGATGTATTCTGACCATATTGTAATCTAAAGGATTGTGTTTCCTCTATACAATAAGGACAAGGAAACTTATTTGCAGTACTCCATCCTGATAACATAGAATATGCTGGAAAGTCATTGATTATCCACAACAAAGCTACCCTTAATTGAAAATTTTATTTTTTTAGAGATAGCAAATGCTTCTACACTGTCTCCCACAACAAGGTCAATTCCTTTATTAGAGGCTGTAGATAAACATCAATTTTATGTTTGAGATTATTTGGCCTAGGAACAATAATAGTTAAGAACATATAAGCCTCTTTCATGCACATTCCTGGAGGTAAATTGTATGGAATGACAATTACTGGCCATAAAGAATATTTTCTCCCAGACTAATGAATGGTCGGAAACCATCAGTACATAACCCCAATCTAACATTTCTTGGTTCATCGGCAAAAAAAGAATGACTTTTATTGACGTTCTTCCAAGATTCAGAGTCTGATGGATGACGCATTACTCCATCCTATTTTATATCTTCATGATGACATGTCATGTTAGCTGCTGTAGTATAGGATGCATATAATCTCTTCAATCTAGAAATCAAAGGAAAATAATACATACTTTTGTAAGGGACCAATTTCCTCTTACGAGAGCCAACTCGACGCTTATATCTCTCTTTGCCATAAAACTTACAAGAGGTAAGATATTCATGGTCTTTATAATACAACATACATCTTGATTCACAATAGTTAATCTTTTCAACCGGTAAACCTAAGCTACGCACTAACTTCTTAGTCTGATAATAACTATCAACTAGTAGGTGATCTTCCGGTAAAGCCTCTTTAAACAATTACATCATTTGGTTAAAACCCCTCTGTGACATAGTATTTTCCAACTTAATATATAACATTTGAGAGATTACTACAAGTTGAGAGAGGGAGGAACCAGGATACAATTTTGCATCAGCATAGTACAACAATTCATAAAATCTTTGGTACTCTAAATTAGGCTCCTCCTCCATTGAAGTTTCATGTTGCTCCTCAATTGAAGGTTCATACGGATGAGATGGCCCATATTCAACATTGTTGTAAGGTTACTAACTCGAACCATGGTTAAAGTTGGGACCAGCAACATCCAAAATCATTTGTCGATATGGATTATCATATCCCAATTCAAGTTGAGCACCATTGATCAAATCATTTCCGAAAGAAATCTCATCGATCACATGTATTTTCCCTTGATGTTTCCAAAAAAAATAGTCCTTAACAAATCCATCATGAAGAAGGTGATATCTAATAGTTTCAACATCCTTGTATTTAATGTTGCGATATTTTTTTACATGGACATCTAATGTTGTTACCACTCATACAATTTTATTGAGAACATGCAAACTGAATAAAGTTATTCACACCAGTAACAGATCTAGAGTTTATATCCCCTCGGTCATCCAACCTATCATACATCCATCCACGCTAGATTATTCATATTCCTAGTAATGTCAACATAAACAACATAGTTAGAGTTTTATGTTTTAATACTTCATACATCCAAGATTATCACTAAAGAGAAGAAATAATTAAATATCTTAACAAACTAGAATATATCTTTCTATTTTTACACGAAAATAGAATATATCAGTCATATTTTGCTAAATAAATAATAAATCTCAAACACAACATATCATTCATTGTCCTTCTTAATAAGGGTTAGCGGAAAAGTTTAATTACAAACAAAACTGAAACTTCTATCATTACAATCATAAGACATGAGGCAAAAGCTCTCGACAACAAGATTAAAACATCAAATTTCAGCAAAACATATATCTAAAATATGAACATTAAACAAAACCAAAAAATAAGTTGCAACTTTGTTGGCAAAAATAAACAAATAAAGTTTACAACTTTAACACAAACGTACATGACAAAAGTTAAGAATAAATGAACTGATTGTATTTGAATGGTGAATCAGATTAAAAATAAATCCTCAATTGTATGTAGACTATTAAGGCATCAGAATTTTCATTGTTGCTCATTTTCAAGAAATCGGTAAGTAAAAGAAAATAGAGACAGTTTCACGAATACTCAAGAACACAAACAGCAACAGAGAAACATTTGAAAAACTGATTGAAAATCATTTAAAAGGGAGAATGATATAGTACCAGATAGCTGCTAGCTCACTTTCTAGCACTTGTTTGTATCCTTAGTGGATCTCTCTGAAAATCCAAAGCATAACATCACCATCATATTAAGAAAAACAACATATACCAAGTGTGATCCCAGAAATGAAATCTGCGGAAGGATAAAGGATAAACAGTCTACACAACAAAACAGAAAATGATTATGACAATTACACAATTTCAAAAGAACGTGAAATATAGTACATTTTGTTGTTTACACAAAATTAGATCAACAATAAGAAAAAATGACTCAAACAGCTGTATGTTTTCTACTTTTTTGAACATGCAACATACTAAGTACAACTTTACATAAACACTGTACATAAAAAAATGAAAATTAAACCACACAAATAAAAAAAATTGTTGAAGAAATTTGAGATTAATGAACATGCAACAAAAAATATAAAAAAAAACACAAATAGAAGTTACGAGAAAAAATATTATTCCCATATCGATTAAATAACCACTAACAGAACTTTTTAACACAATAATCGAACAAAGCAAAGTGAAAGAGCTCAAACAAACCACAAATAGAACTTGTAAAAAAATTAAAAATCCTAACATAATCAGTGGACGCAAAACAATAAAAATTCAACCACACAAACAAAAAATTTGTTGAAGAAATTTCAAATTAATAAACATGCAATAGAAAATATCAAAAATCCCACAAACAGAAATTCTTAAGAAATAAATCTGGTTCTCATTTCGAGTAAATAACCATTTATCGAACTTTTTAACACAATAATCGAACAACCCTAAGTGAAAGATCTCAAACAACCCTAAACCTATCATTTACAAGTGACTTCTAACATAGAAATTAAGAAATTGAAAGAGGAAAATAACTCAAATTATGAGATATAGAATCACACCTCTAATTTAGATTCGAAATTGACCGATTGACACCCTTTTCAATTGATATTAAGTGATTCCCTTTTGTCAATTGACATAAAAGGGAGAGAAAAGAGAAAGGAGATTATTTTTGGAGATACGCGGATGATCCTATGTTTTGGGAACAAAGTGAAATAAAAGACTTTGCCCTAATATTTAGTTGGTAAGGTAATGAATTCAGCAATGGATTTAAAGCCGTTGCTAATTATTTATTAAAAATATACCTAATATATTTTTTTTAAATGGTAACATAATTCCAGTGACAATAATTTTGTTGTTATTTCCGTCTCCACCATGTCGAAAAATAATTTCACCTTTTATGTCGCTAATTTTATCACCAAAATAAAGGCGTCAATATTTACTGCCAAAATATAGCAACAAATTTTATTTTCTGTCGCAAATCCATCACTAATTAGGCTACTAATTTTAATTTTATTTATTTAGTGACAAAAGTTTTATTTTGTTATAATTCCGTCGTTAATTAGCAACGAAAATGTCCTTGTTGCTATAAATCAGTTGCTAAACGTGGTTTTTTTTGTAGTGCTATGTCCTGTTTTGCTGCTAAGAAAGAGTTCCACGTTATGCTGCGTTTTATTTGGAGTCGTCCGCACCTGTGGTTTTGATTTGAGATTTTCATCCTCTCGGATGCTCCCGACAATCTTTCAAACAAAGAGTGTTAGTGCTAAACATAATTCACGAAAGAGGTATATAGTCTTTACCATATCTTCACGTGATTTGTTGCCTGAAAGGTAAAGTTATCCTTTCATGTACCTATTTAGAAAAAGATAACTTGCAACAACAGACACAGCAACGTGGGGTGGTCTTTTTAAACACGACGATACTTTATGTAGAATGGTCCCTGCAATCGTGTAATCTTATGCTGATGCAGCAACCTTTTGGTCACCTATAATGCTTCTTGTATAATAATCTCTCTTGTTATTGCCAATCGTTCTTTGTATATGATCTCGGGTAAGTCTTACGCATCTTTTGTATTGATATGACTTCTTGATTTCCCTTGAATTGACAATCTTTGGATAATATCGTACATTATTTGATGTTGGATACGAGGCGCCTTACAGATATCCTTTGAATTGCTAGCCTTTAGGTAATCCTGCATATTATCCGACCTTGGATAAGAAATGTCTTACAGATATCTCTCTAATTGGTAGCTCTCAGGTATTCCTACACATCTTCCGACCTTGGATACAATATGACTTATAGATATCTCTCAAATTGCTAGTCTTTAGGTAATCCTGCACATAATTGATCTTGGATATGACGTGGCTTATAAAGAACCCTTGGACTTATCAATTTGATCATCTCGCATATTCTCAGGTAAGGATTTAGTTGTGACTTATGGATAACCTTCAGACTATCAATTCTTAGGTAACCTTGCACACTATCCAATTAGGATGTTGTTGGGCTTACGAAAGACCTATGGGCTATCAACTCATAGGTAATATTGCACATTATCCTATTTCAAATAATATGATCTATAGATGACCCTCAAATTGTCAATTTCTAGAAAATCTCATATATCGCTCGTCTTCATATAGCGACTTAAAGACGTCCCTTCAAATCATGTGCTCTTGATGCATTCAGATACTAATTCATAAAATAATGATATATCCTCAATGTTAGCATTTGTGTATCGCGTATCAATAGATATTAAATGCTGATGATATCCTCGACGCCAGTGTTCATGTCTCGCGTGTCAATAGATATTTGAATGTCCTTGATGCCAGCGTTTGTGTCTTGCATGTCAATAGATATTAGATGCTGATGATATCCTTGACACCAGTGTTTGTGTCTCACGTGTCAACAGATATTAGATGCTGATGATATCCTCAATGGCCGCGCTTGTGTCTTATGTGTCAACAGATATTAGATGTTGATGATATCCTCGATGCCAGTATTTGTGTCTCGTGTATCAACAGATATTAGATGCTGATGATATCCTTGATGCTAGTATTTATGTCTCGCGTGTCAACAAATATTAGATACTGATGATATCCTCGACGCCAGCATTTGTGTCTCACGTGTCAACAAATATTAGATGCTGATGATATCCTCGATGCTAGCGTTTGTATCTCACGTGTCAATAGATATTAAATATTGATGATATTCTCGACGCCAGCATTTGTGTCTTGCGTGCCAATAGATATTAAATGTTGATGATATCCTCGATGCCAGCGTTTGTGTCTTACGTGTCAACAGATATTAGATGTTAATGATCCTTTATGTAATGGCCCTCTTGAAAATGAAAATAATTTAACCTGAATCCGTTTGTCTGCGTTTTTGCTTTCTACATGCACTGTTCTTTTTTCTTCAATAAATTTTGAGGAAGAATTTCTGCTCTTCTTCCCATTGAGTGATCCTTTTGATTGTCGTATTTATTGTGTCGATATCTCTGTGCTCAAAGTAAATATTTAGTAGACACAAAGTCGCTTTTGCTAGCGACTATTTTTAGGAAAATTTTAAATACAATATTCATAAAGAAGATAAGGCGCTTTCATTTTTATTTCATGGTCTCACACAATGAGATAGGCAATTCAAAGGGTCCTCGATAAATGGGTATTAAATCCATTTTGAGGCAACCCGAAAATATCGTTCTTGAGCATTGATGCTTTGGTGTGGCTCCCACTCACTTGGAAATTTTTTAAAAAGATTCCCATTTTGTGTATTGATCCCTGCATCCACAGAAAAATGATTAGTTTTTGAGTGAAACTACTCCGTGTTGACCTTCTATGATACTTGATTTGCTCCTCTCCATCTTTCGGGTACTCCGTCATGTTGGGACTTCCACCCTGACTCCCCATCACAATCGATGCCTAGTCAATCACTAAGTAAAGAGATTTGTATAGGTTTTTTGAAAGTAGCCTTAATTTTTAAAAACTACTTTTAAAAATTTCTGTAAAAGCTTTAGAAAATCTCTGTTAGTCATTTCATGTGCTAGCTCAATGAACGTTTTCCTCTTAAATCTGACTATATATGACATTCGACAGAGGATTGTCAGGGATTCTTCATTGTTGAGGCTCTCTATCAGAAGTTCTGCAATAGCCGGAGATTTAGTCTTTCTAGACCCTATCACAACTAGTGATTTCCAAAACTTTGACTTTGACCTCTAATGCTGGGGGATTTGAAATATATTCCAATATATTAGTGGAAATTTTAAGGACCTCCTCAAAATTTCTTCCCCGATTTAAGGTTGCTTAAGATGATAACAACTCAAGAGGATCCGAAGTCTTTGTTGATCTCCGTTCTCTTTATTGGATGATTATCTTCCTCTTGTGAATTTTTGAGATTCCTTCTCAAAAATTCTGCCTCAGGTTCTATTTTTTGGGGTTATATGACTGACCCGTTGGGGCGCCTACGTATCCCATTGAAGCAGGAATCAAGCCAAATGTAGTTCACGACTACGCTAGGGATATATGTAAAATTTTAATGGGTTGACCGAAGCCGACATAAGCCGCCTATGTATCTCGTTCTTAAGAATTCAGGTCATCACGTAGTTCATACATAAAAAGAAGGGATAAATTATCCTAAGGGGATGACCGAAGCCAACATAGGCCGCCTATGTATCCCTTTCTTGGGAATTCAGGTCAAACGTAGTTTGTACATAAAAAGAAGGGATAAATTATCCTAAGGGGTTGACCAAAGCCGACGTAGGCCGCCTACGTATTCCTTTCTTAGGAATTCAGGTCAAACGCAGCTCGTATATATAAGAAACAAGATTCTAGACAGTTGCACATCATATAGCAGATACTATCATAAAGACGATTACAAATAAGCCAAGGAAACTAAAATATTTTTTAGACATAGAATCTCTTTACCGCATCAGCATTGATTGGTTTGGTCCATTCTTGACCATCCATCTTAAGTAGAATTAGGGCTCCTCCAAGTTGGGCTTCTTTCGATTTTCAAATTCCTTTATATCTCCCACTAACTACTCCTCATCACCTTCTCTTCATTCATCATTATTCTCTTTGCTTTCTTCGTCTAACCCTTTTCATGACATGACATTGGCAGCTTTTTAAATTATTGCTACCCAAAATAAACCATGTTAGATAAAAGATAGTAACATAATCATATTTCAAAATAACTTCTTAAATAAAGGGAGACCTTTTTCGAAAATAAATAAAAATTATGGCTCATGACCCGCGCAAATGAGGGCCTATGCCTTTTGAAAGCTATAAAACATGAAATAAAAATTTAATACATAAAAGGGTGGATCATGGGGCCTCCTCCGGATCATCATCGATTTTTAAAACTACTAGTAATTATCCTTTCATCTACCACGACGGGCGACGGATTATGAGCGGGGTAGAAGTCCAATTTTGCAAAGCCTTCCTAGTGCAACCTTTCTCACCCCGTCAGAATTTGGGAAATCTTCTGGTATATCATTGCATCCCTTGAAAAAATTTCTTATCCCATCCCCAAGACCATCATCTTCCTTTCTTATCTGGTACCATATCCCACACTTAAATGCTTTTCCTGGGACCATAATGGGCTCACTAATTCCTTCCAAATTCTTACTCAAGACACGCAAGGCAGCCACGACTTTCTTTATCTTTTCCACTCCTTCTATCCTTTTGGAATGTTGCAAACCCACCTTAGTAATAGTCTTGCTAGATACCCATTCGCCTGCTATTTCGATCATGCTAAATATGGCCCCCTCATGATTAGGCAATGAATTACTGGTGACATTTGGTGTCAGTGCCTAAAGAGTGATGATCTTCTGATCAATCAAGTCTTGGATATTGTTTTCATATTGATGTAATCTTCAGTATTATGCTCGGGCGCTCCTGAATGATAAGCACAGACTTGATCGGCCAGAAAAAATTGAGAATTGAGATTGGTAGGCTTTGGTGAAATAGGCTGTAAATAACCAGCTTTCATCAATCTTTTGAAGAGCTGGGTACGACTTTCAGCCAATGGAGTGAATTTTCTAGGAGAATTCTTTTCAAGGTTTACATATGGAGGGTTATACTGATTTTAGTTAGCAGGAGGAGGTACTTGATGATAGTTTGGAGACATTTGGACGTTTATTTGGTTGTTTGGAAGAGTAGCTTGAACATGAGACTAATAATTTGGCTGCGAAACTTGACACCGGGGTAAAATATTTAGAAGTGGAGCTTGATATTGGGGTTGGACATAGAATACAGGTTAAAAACTTGGTGACGGTGATAAGGAAAGAATATTCCTAGGATTGAATTTCCTCTTCAGTTTATCAACAAAATTAGTAGAGACCGCAGTCACATCCTCTCTTTTCTTCTTTGAGAATGCAGAAGATTCAGATGATGTTGGGGTTTTGACAATCTTTCCTTTTTGAATGACTTTCTCTAGTGATTCCCCAATTTTTACCAAATATGCAAAAGTTTCCCTAACTGTGGAGACCATCTAAGTATAAAATTCTCCCTCCTGAGCGCGAGAAAACACAGACACCATCTCTTTTTCAGACATAGGAGGTTGTACCTTAGCAGCTTCTTTTCTCCAATGGAAGGCATAGTCTCAGAAAAACTCATCATTCTTCTACTTGATCTGATCTAATGAATATCAGTCAGGGACTATTTCAATGTTAAATGCAAACCTATCAAGGAAACCTTTAGTCAATGCCCACCAACAAGTCCATCTTTTCAGTTCTTGAGACGTGAACCAATCTAAGGCTTCGCCTCTTAAGCTACGGCTGAACAGGCGCATCAATAATGCCTCATTTTTTCTACCCCCAGCATTTGATCATAATACCTTCTTAAATGGGCCATTGGATTTCCAGAACCGTCGAACATTTCAAATTTAGGGACCTTGTATCCTTCTGGTAGATATACTCCAGGGTGAACACATAGATCATCGTAATCTAAGCCATCATTGTCCCCCATCCCATGATATTTCTTGATCCTCATAATCTCTTCATTAGAGCAAATAAATTCATTTTATGCTCGGTCCTCCACTCTTTCTCCTTCTCCTTATAATGGTCTATCTCAGGATTAAGAAGGGAATTGTAGATGTCAGGGGATATGATGACATGAGGAGAATTTGGAAGGGTAGCTTGATTTTGAGGATGAAAGGAAGTTGGTTGGTACGTGGGGAGGACGTTCTGGGAATTAAAAAAGCTTTTTGGAATTCGAGAGTAGTTTGGTGGGATCTAAGAAGGATTTTGTGGATTCAAAAATAAATTTTGTGGATTTGGAGATAGATTTGACGGATTTGGTAGGTTTGGGGATGAATTTTGAAGATTTAGGAGTGAATTTTGTGGATTTAGAAGCGAGTTTTGTGGGTTTGAAAGTGAGTTCTGGGATTTAGGAATGAATTTTATGGATTTTGAGATGGATTTTATGGGGTTAGGGATGGATTTTATGGATAGTAAGCATCTGGGTTATTTTCTCAATCAGTATTTTGGACTAGTTGAGGAGCGGAGATGGACGATATGTTATTTGGATGATCCCTGAGCATAGGCGTACTGAGGAGAGGATCTGTAGTGGAGTCCCATGTCCTCCTAGAGCGGGAGCATTGACAGTGATGGCCAGGTTAATGAAATCCCAAGTACGATTCATCTCCTCCTAAAGCATTTCCAATTTTCTCGCAAGTTCAGCAATCATCTCGCTTTGTTCTGCTATTACATTGTCCTTGATGGTCAATGCATTTTCTTCGTCACTCCCAATCATGTTTGAATGATGATTAGGGGATGGGATCTTATGCACTTTTGACCAGGTGAAGTAAGGATGTTCTGCCAGCTTTCAACACGGAGTAGTTTTCTATTATCTATAAAGTAAAATAACTCAAAGACAGGTGTGTTAGTTTCCATATATGATAAGTAATGCAAGATACTTGACAAGAAATAACCACGTAGAGTTGCTTGTGTCATAGCCAAATTAATCCACACAAGCATAGTGGATAAACTTGCCTTTGATTCAAACAAAGGCACATAAACACATAAGACAGTTATATCGCATAAAAATATTATAATAACGATATCCTAACTAGGGTGACCCTTTTGAGCCAAGGGTTTAGGCCAGACGAACTTGGAAAAAAATAATGCCTTTTTAAATCCAGTCCATTATCCCCTCCAAAACCTTCATAGGTATACATAAATGGCATAAATTCCTACAAAAGTTGCACAAACAGGATACAACCTTTAGGGAAAGGGAAATAACATGAGAAAAAGAATGATGTCCTGCGCGGGGGATAGAAAATACTAATTCCTGGATGCTTCTTCTATCGGCCTTTTCCCTCTTAGCTTGTCCACTTCTTATTATTGGCAACATCCGTTGATGATTAAGCTATATAACCATGATTTAGATGCAACCACCCAAATCAATCAATTTGTTGCTTGGCTTGCTTCAATTCCTTCTTCAATTAGTGTACAATTGAGGCATCCTTACACGAAAGTAACTAAAGCAAGCTTTCTCCCGATCCCCAAATAGATAATGGATTGGATTAAATAAATATATATTTCTTCAACACATAAATATGATTAGTCTATAATTGACTCGGGGTCAATAGACGCAGGGCAAGTTTTCTAATGGGCCCAATACCCCCCTCAGATATTGGGTCATCCTAGGCTTATGCCTAACATATGGTTTTGGTTATGCTCTATCCTAGGTGTCTAGAGTGGATTTGAACCAGGTTCCTAAGTGGAAGACTTGGGTTTGAAAATATGAACAGCCATTAGATGACTCACGTGCTAATAAACCATCGTATTTTCAACACTTTATTTGGAGTTGAACAACAGGGGTCGGGACATCCACGAAACCCCAAAACAATTTAATCAATGCAGGATAATGCTATGAGATGCGATAATTAAATACCGCGAAAGCAAAATATATAAACACATAAATAGTTAATCAAAAGACGAAATCAAATATTTGGTTAGAACCTAGTTAAAAATCTCCAGCAGAGTCGCCATTTCTATTTTGCAAAAATTTTATTTTTTTAAGAGTCGCCACTTAATTTTTGAAAAGGAGTTAAGAAACCTTTATAAAATACTTTAAACGATCCAAAACAAAAAAATCATTTAAAATTTAGACATTCTGAGTAAGCGATTCCTATTAACGTTTTAGGAAGGTTTTAAAGCACCTAAAATATCCGCAAACTTGTGATTATCCGGACTGTCTGAAAGCATTTTCTGACTAACTTTGAAAAAAGAGAAGTTGATTTTTTGAAAAGAAAGTGGTTTTAGGAAAAGATTTGTAAAATAAACTCTGACAACTCAATAGGGGATTTAACCAAGTCTAAACAAATGAAAAGCAAATAAGCACGTAAAAAGGGATAAGGGAGAAAGTAAAAGACTTGGGCCATTGGGCCCAAATCGATAAACCCTGTCCTAATCTAATTGGGCTTTTGACCCGCTTGTACCTGTCCTAATCTAATTGGGCTTTTGACCCATTTTTCACCCATCCTAATCTATGTTTTCGAGCCTTTTTGGCCCAAAATTTGCTCCACCTGTAGTAGTTTACAATTTGGCATCGAGGCCCAAATGAATAACTTAAACAAACAAACAAATAAATAAATACAATAATGGCAAAAATCAAGTGATTTCATCAATGGGTTTCGACCCATTTCTCCTTTTTCACTTCCTCATATTTGTGCTATGCAATCGCTTCGGGCTTGACTCGAAAGGATGATCCTCATTAGCCCATTACGAAATGCAAAAGGGGAAAGAGTCCGTTTAAACTCCAAGTCAGATTCATGCAAAGAAAATATAAAGAAAATTAATATGCATTCTAAATACTCAGGATGTAAAATGATTCACGCATTGAAAGAGATATATACCAACCAAAGGACCCTAAATTAATAAGAGATAAACTAATATCAATCCAAAGTTAGCAATCCAAATTAATAGTTGAATACTTGAACAATCAATGAGAAAGCATGCATGACATAAAATTGGCTTGAATTAAACTTATTCTTTCACAATAGCGAACTAAAAGCCAATATCAATTCCCTATGGTCCAAAGTATTATAATCGTCGGAACATGATCCCTGGTTAAAGATAAAGAATAGTACACTAATTCGCAATAAAACATGAAATAAGATGGAATAACAAAAATAACACCCCACAAAGAAGTAATACCCTACACTAACGAACCAAAGGCATCAACGGAGCTTTTCTTTTGATACTTTCATTCTAACAGGTTATTGAAAATGCTTAGAAGAAACCAAATATGGTGGCAAAAAGAATCAAATCACAGTTATAATGACAAAACAGCACGCAAATAACTAAATAGGACTGCAATTCAAAAAGCAAGATGAGCATCAACATCAAAATTGGCAGTACGACATTAAGAAAACATTAACACATCGATGGTGATCTTTTAAACAAAACAAAGAATATATGTGGCACATCCTTTGTCCTTCCTTGACATTTTTTATTCAATAGAAACTTTAGGAATGTTTTTGCTCAACTAAAAAAATTAAAGGACAAACGTGTAAACCACCAAAATACAAAACATGAGACTAATGTATTGAGCTCAGCTGAATAGAAGAATATTAAATCAAAGGAAAATTTCACATTAGACTCTTATTGAGCAAAATCAATACTAAAGCAGTGTTCTAAATCTTGCAATAAACATTATTGAATCATACAATGATCCAAACCATTAACAACAAGAAAGCGGGATGGCCACAATACAATATATGCTAACAGAAAAATTAATGGTTGACTAACAACATTAATACGAAACAAGGAACTCAAGACAAATGAGAATAACAACGGAATTAACAATGGAGCAGATTTTCACATTGTTTCAGCAAGATAAACATACGATAATAATTTCAAATAAGTTTTATGGCCATCGAGGCCATTATCTACAGCGAACTCCCAGCATTCAAACCTATTAAATACTACAGTGAGATAAGAAAGAAGATAAAATCTAAACTAAAGGGAAAGGAAAATTACCTATTTCGATACATCAAAACGAGACTCGAATTATCATTGGAATCTCTTCGCCACTATCGGAAAAGATCTTCAGCCACTCTGAGAATAACAATTTCCCGTGAGAATATTTTACTAAAAATAAAACTTGTGTTGTGAGCCCCTTTTTTTGCCGTCAAGACTTGTCATTCTCGGCTCAATATTGAGCTCTATATAGAGTGAATTTTGGAATCAATATCTCCATTCCATCAATGTGGGACAAGGGATTCAGGGGGTATTTTAGGGAATTTTGAAAAGGGATAAGGGTGAGCTGGAAAATGGTACCATTTAGGTACGAATTCGAATTGCAAAAATTTTTAAAATAAGCTGAGCTATTTTAAAATATCATCTTATTTATCATTGTTGGAGCTGGTTCAGGTTAGGGTAGGGTTGATTCGTGGGTAGCCGTTGGTGCGGGTAGCCATTGGTCGCGGGTCGGATTATCGGGGCTGGTGGATTCAGATTGTTGGGTAGTTATTGAATTGGTTGCTGACGCCGTTTCGATGGTTGGGTGACGGGTTGAGAAGAGAAGGGTTGGTTGGGTTCTGTTTGGGTCATTGGATTTGAGTTGAGAGTTGTTGATGTTTGTTGATGTTGTTTATGTGTATTGTTGTTGTTTATGCGTATTGTTGTGGACATTATTGTCGTTGAATATCGTCATTGTCATTCATGTTTGTTGTTTGAAGGAAAAAGGAACGGGCCAGGTTGGAATGGAGACAATGATTTGGGCCATGTAGAATGGAGTAGTATTGGGCTGAGTGGAGGAAAAAGGTTTTGGGTTGCTAAGTTGTTATGCGGGCGGAAAAGAGAATTGGGCAGCCGGGTTGATTTTAAATATTGTTGGTTTGGGGGTTATTTAAAACATAACCCCCAATGATTTAGGATTTAGCCTAATTCAATTAATATTTTGATCAAATTGAAAATTAAATTGGTTAATTGCATTGCGATTGTAGCCAATTAATTTCAATTATGATCGAATTTAATAAATTGACTAATTTGAATCAAAATTCGATACGAATTAATACCTCATTTAATCCCGAGTTTCTTGATTTAATAAAATTCAACACATATTTATCCAAATAAACTATTTTGATAATAAATTATATTTAAATTAATATTTAAATTATTTAAATTTATTTTTCAAATAATCCTTAATTTAAAGTCTAATTTTGATGAAGATGTTCATTTAAATTACATCATTTATACAATCTCGTATATGTAAATACGAAAATATATAATTATCACTTAAATGATAAACTTAGCCCAAATAAATATTTTAAAATAAATTTATTTGAAAAAAATAATTATTGTGATTTTATTTGAAAATCGAAGAAACTCGAGATTAAAAATAGTTGTGGAGGACAAAAATTTGGTGTCAACAGTTTCCCATAAATAACAATAAATAAAAATAATATATTGAGTTACATTAAATAGAATTATTCATTTTAAGTAATATTTTTAAATTAAAAAATGAAGATTGTATTTGCAATTTTTCTTAAATAATGTTTTTCAAATAAAAAAAATAAAGATTGTGGCTTGAAGTTTTTTCTAATTTCATTTTTATTTTGTGCCAAATAAATTTATTATATGTGTGTCAAATTAAATATAAAGATTGTGCCAATAAATCCATTATATTTTCTTTATGTAGCTCTTTTGAATTTTCAAATTAGAAAAATTAAAATTTTAACTATATTATGAATTTTAAAACAAAAAACAAAATATTAAGGAAAAGATTTCAATATATATTTGTGGCAGTAAATTTTTTTTTAAAATATATTGAGTAAAAGATATAATGAGTATTTAAGGAATAATTATAACTAAAGATATGGAAGTAGATAACTATGGTTAAAATTTTGATTTAACTAATTTAATCTCAACTATGACATGTGTCTTCAAACCAAGAAAAAACTTGGGGAAATTGGAGAGAAGGGAAATGGAGAGGAGTTAAATCCTCCGGCTCCTCTCTAATTCCCAAAGTTCTTCCTTGGATTGAAGACACATGTCATAGTTAAGATTAATGATTGAGATTTAATTAGTTAAATTAAAGTTCTAATCATAGTTATCCACTTCCATATATTTAGTTATATTTGTTCCTTAAATATCCATTATGTAATGTTTTTTATATAAAAAACAAAAGTTGTTTTTTAATAAATTAAAATGAATAAATAAACCGTGTATGCTAAATTGGCACATTTCAACTGATTAGCTATAATGATTATAATAAAAACACGAGTCCACAAAAATAATCAAATTATTGTTATCCATTATACGTGTTATTACTTAAAATATCCCTTTTACTTCCAATAAATAACAATAAATAAAAATAACATACTGAGTTATATTAAATTGAATTATTCATTTTAAGTAATATTTTTCAAATAAAAAAATAAAGATTATATTTGTAATTTTTCTTAAGTAATGTTTTTCAAATAAAAAAAAAATAAAGATTGTGGCTTGAAGTTTTTTTAGTTTTATTTTCTTTCCGTGCCAAATACATTTATTATATGTGTACCAAATTAAATATAAGGATTGTGCTAAATAAATCCATTATATTTTTTTTATTTAGCTCTTTTATTTTTCTTTATGTAGCTCTTTTGAATTTTTAAATTAGAAAAATTGAAATTTTAACTATATTATGAATTTAAAAAAAAAAACAAAATTATTTAGGAAAATTTTTAATATATATTTGTGGCAGTAAAATTTTTTGTTTTAAATATTGAGTAAAAGATATAATGAATATTTAAGGAACAAATTAACTAACTATATGGAAGTAAATAACTATGGTTAGAATTTTGATTTAACTCATTTATTCTAAACCACTATCGGAAACAGCCTCTCTACTTCTTCAGATGTAGTGGTATGGAGTGCGTACACTCTACCCTTCCCAGCCCTCACTATGTGGGAATATATTGGGTTTGTTGTTGTTGTTGTTGTTGTTGTTGTATTCTAAATCATTAATTTTAAACTACGACATGTATCTTCGATCCAAGCAAGAACTTGGAAAAATTAGAGAGAAGCCAAATCCATATAATTGAGTGTTTCCTATGCAGTAGAGTAATTTTGTATACTAATTAATATGTGTCTTCGATCCAAGCAAGACCTTGAAGAAATTGGAGAGAGAGAAATGGTGAGGAGCTAAATGCATATAATTTAGTGTTTCCTATGCAGTAGAGTAATTTTGCATATGAAAAGTAGTTCCTCACAAATGTAAAGAAACTGCTGGATAGAGGAAGTTGAAGTCCAATGCAAGGTGGCCTAATAAACTGATGAAGCCCGAAGACAAACCAATCGGAACTTAGGTGGTCAAGTGTAGTCTAAGCTAATTAGTTAAGTGTATACATAAATGTATTGTGCATATGACCATTAATTTTACACTTTCTCTGATCAATCAAATATTTTCTCTCCTCCCTTCTCTACTTGCATCTTTCTTTCTTCTTTTTCTTCGTTGCAGTGTTGGGTTGGGTTATGGCTGTCACGTGGGTCGAGCCGGGCCAATTCGAAACCGGCCCATGTTATTTAATTGAGGGCCAGTCCGGGTTCGGGTTGGGGTCTAAGTGGGCCGGGCCGGTATTGGCCCAACAATAAAAAAATCAAAAACCACCCTAACCCAGCCCACTTAACCCAACCCGGTCAAATCCACCTAAACCCGGTCAAACCCGATTAAAAAACCGGTCAAAAATATTTAAAAAAAAACTTTTTTTCAATATACATTATATATACCTACCTTTATATATTATAAATACGTTAAACAATATATATACACTATATATATAGTATTACTACATTAGAATTTAAAAAATCTATACACATATACACAATTACACATATATACGTACCATCCAAATATATATGTACTACTTTAAACTTTAAAGTTTAAATAAAATATACTACAATATATATATATATATATATATATATATATAT
>NC_061111.1:27614786-27641892 GCF_002878395.1 Capsicum annuum
AAAATATACTACAATATATATATATATATATATATATATATATATATATATATATATATATATATATATATAATTATATATATATACACATGTATACGTTAAATATACACGTCTATAGAAGATCTATTCACATATATACACTCTAATCTATGTATATGTAATACTTTAAATGAAATATACTATAATATATATACATTACAATATATATTTGTATAGTTATATACTAATTTATAAAACATATACACATGTATACGTTAAATATACACTTCTATAGAAGATATATACACGTGTATACGCACCATTCAATGTATATATACTACTACTTATAAAATATACTACATTATATATACATTACAATATATATAGATATACTTATATACTAATTTATAAAACATATACACATGTATACATTAAATATACACTTCTATAGAAGATATATGCACAAATATACAAAACATATGCTACTTAATATAATAAATTAATAATATTTGGTAGTAAATTAATAATATATTAGAAGTAAGTTTTTAATTTAAAGTAGAAAACTAGAAATTCAATTTAAAATTTTAAATCGTTAAATGAAAAAAAAATAAAAAGCAAGGACTAAGGAGTGAATGAATTTGGGGAATTTTATTGATTGCAAAATGATCCAAAATTTATAATTTACATGAATGAAAAATCTATAAATTATGCATCATTTGTTTGAACTCATTCATGTTAATATTAATGGGAACTTGCATAGGATAGTCGAAGTCAACGGGGGCAAAACCATGCATTGGACTTGATTCTGCTAAGTTCTCCCGTGAAGTCATAATTTCTTCAAGTTTCAGCTCGTCGTTCGGCTCCGGTTCCATTCCTTGGTTTCTTCTTTCCGCTCTAATCCAATCTCTGAGGCAAACTAGAACATTCATTGCATTGCTTCCCAATGAGTGTCGGTTGTCTCCAAGCTGTTGTCGTCTCTGACTAAAGGCGCTCTCTGATGCAACGGTTGACATTGGAACATTCAAGATATCTCTAGCTAACCTTGAAAGCACAGGATCTTGTGTTTCATTACTCTTCCACCAATCCAACGTGTTGATCCGTCGTCTGCGATCCTCTGGTGCCGTCCGAAGATAATATTTCAGCTCTTCCCAATAGGTTGATGTGTAAGTTCTCTCATCAACACTGTTCCAACAATTTAAATCATAAAACGAATCAGAAAAATGACTATGTGCCGGCCTTTTAGAAGATGATGGCTCCTCGGGAGGATGAGGAGCGACAGTTGGAGTGATATTTGTAGGTACAACTAAATCAAATAAATCCGCATAGTGATTATATAATTTTTCTATGTAATCCTTTGCATCAGCCGTAGCCGTCCACAAATCAGGTTGTATTTGTTCAAAATCATGGTTAGTATAGATTTCTAAGTTAGTATAAATAAGAGTACTAAAGTGACACATATTATTATATTTCATGCACGGATTTAGCATAGCACCAACCAAGTAAATAAGGGAAATCGGGAAAAAATATTTTTTAAATTTCTTAAACATGGCGCCAACAGCTTCTTTATAACCTTCTTTATTTTTATATTCTTTGAGCAAACCAGAAATATCGGCTATATATGCCAAAATATTACAAACAGTAAGATAATAAGCACCGAAAAATTCAACCGTAGCTACATAAAATTTTTCTAAAAACTTAACAAGATCATTAATTACAACCCAATCAGAATTATGTAGCATGCAATAAGCAGAATCAGCAAATGAACCGCAATGTTGGTTAAAAGCTAGTGTAATAGGAATTCTATATTTACAACAAGTTTTTAAAAATTCATACGTAGAATTCCATCAAGTATCAATTTCCTCAGGCATCAAAATCGGTGTAAGTCCATTTTCTTGACATTTGACTTTAAATTCTCTAATTCTCAATCTACGATTATTTCCTTGAATAAAACCAACAGCAAGGCGAATTTTTTCAATATAAAACTCAAAAAACTCAAGACCATCTTTTACAATTAAATTATATATATGACATGCACACTTGATATGAAAAATTTCAGACAAGGACAGAGATAGCGTAGATTTTAATTTTTTTTATAGCAGTGTTGCTGTTAGAAGCATTATCAAAAATAATACATAAAATTTTATTTTTGATACCATAATATCCGGCAATTTTAACAATAGAATCAGCAATAAATTGTCCAGTATGTTTACGATCTTCATCATATAAAAAAGCAAGAATACGTTTTTGCATCACGAAATTACTATCCATCCAATGACAAGTAACGGTTAAATAATCATTTTTATTTACAGCACGACCAAGATCAGAAGTTAGGGACAATCTATATTGAATATTTTTTAACAATGTTGATAAATAAAAACAATATTGTGAATGAAGTCTAAAAATATCAGACCGACAAGTAGTTCTAGGAATACCGTTAAACATATGATTATAAATTGCTTGTATATAACGAATAAAGGCATCAGAAGAAGGAAAATTAAAAGGCAAACAGCCCACAGCTACCATTTTAGCAATTTCTTCCCGGTCCCTCAATTTATTATACTTCTTCGCTACGTGACCGGTTGCTGGGTCCATTCTAGTTTGCGCTGACCCACTAACATCCCCACCACCTTTTGCAATATTTAACTCTCTTTTGTGATCTTCAGCTACATGTCTCATTAACGTACCCGTACCCCCTTGCTTGCCTCCACTTCTATGCTTATATATTTGTTGACAAATATTGCATTGCACCTCAATATCTGATATACGTTCAAAAAAATTGACATGCAATACTAGTTCTTTTACGAGGTTTTGGGGCACTGGGAGGACGGGAAGGGAGATTAACTGATTCAGATCAAACGTTAGCATCTCCTACTGCGGGTGTCTCAGCAATATTTTCATTATCTTCGTCTAAATTAACCGCATCTAATTCATTTTCTTCTTCTATACCGTAAGTTTCCTGAGCTTCTACATAATCTATATCG
Organism: Capsicum annuum; assembly: GCF_002878395.1. Classification (NCBI taxonomy): domain Eukaryota; kingdom Viridiplantae; phylum Streptophyta; class Magnoliopsida; order Solanales; family Solanaceae; genus Capsicum; species Capsicum annuum. The sequence goes on from NC_061111.1 coordinate 27,617,747, forward strand.
TGAGCACCTACACCTATTTCTTCCTCAAAAGGTATACCAAGCAGTACCGGAGGCGAAGTCACACGGGTATATCTACTACTTGAACTACCTCTACTGCTAGTAATTCGCTTTTTACTACCACTACCGCTTCCGGGACAAAAAATTTTAACACCTTTAGTAGCGAGGTTTCTTAATTTATCCATAATATAAATTAAATTAAACTAAAAATATTCAAAATACACAAATATAATAAAATTAAATATTAAACAATTAATACAATAAATAAAAATTAAATGTAAGAGATGGAACGACAATACCAAATTTTGAAAGTATCCGAAGATTGCGACTTTAGAAACTTCCGCTCGTACTTTGTAAACGAAAATTAAAAAATTAAAGTGAACACTTTAAGAAATTAAATATATTGAATATTTGAGAATTGAGAATTGAGATTTGAGAGAGAATGAGATTTGAGAGAGTGAAAAATTGTGTGAAAAATGATTTGAAGTTGTAGGGTATTTATAGATTTTTTTTTGGGATTAAAAAATATTTTTTAAAGTTTTTTATTTTTTTTTTAATAAATGGGCCCAAACTAGCCGTTTGGACCCAAAAATGGCTATATAGCCGTTGGGCCAACAGCTAGTTTGGCCCAAAAGCCAAAATCTCATTTTTTTTTAAATTTATCTGGGTCGGGCCGGGTCGGTTAATCGGGGCACTTGGTCCGGGCTGGGTTAGCCTGGCCCATTTTAAAAAATAACCGGCCCGGAACCCGGAACCCTAAAGCCCTAGGGCTTACCGGGCTGGGTCAAATTGGGTCGGGTTAGTTACGAGGGTCGGGTCGGGCCAGGTCGGGCCAGCCCGGCCCACTTGACACCTATAGGTTGGGTTGCTCACCCGGCCCGACCCACTTGACACCCATAGGTTGGGTTGCTCCTCAACTCAGGGACCAATTCCCAGATGAAGTCAACAAACAGAAGTAATAGAGTACAAGCAGTAAAGTACGTTAAATGGAAAGACATAAGAGTTTTACGTGAAAATTCCTTGCTCAAGGGAGAGATAACCACGACCTGCCTCCAGGATTTCTAAGCTCCACTCTATTCAAGCAACTTCTTGATTACAAACTCCACTCTTTGAGGATCAAACTCTTAATCCTCTCTTTCCTAGTAATAACTCTATTACAGGGAAACTCCAATAGTAACTCTACTGCTATGTCTTCACAAGCTAACTCTAGCTTGAACAACCACCTGACTCAATATAATTACAATGAAGGTTTCCACCTCAAAACATACTGACAATCATAAGCAAGCATAGGCAAATGCTTAAGAACAATATTACAAGAACTCAACTGCAACAAAGAAATAAAAATACAACTCTATGAGGGATCAGTTCCTTGTTGTAGAGAAGCCCCTTAATTTGAACTTCAGAGAGATATTTAATTGTAAGCATATGGAAGTGTTGGTTTTCTTGTTGAGAAAGAGAAGCAATATATACTATGACACAAGAAAACCTAGGAGAGATCTCATCGGTTGAGTCAAAAAGGTGGCAGCAGCTTTTCACCAACTTTCGTACCTTATGTCTGCTAGACTGTTGACTGAGACAGCGATAGGTAGGACCAACCTATTTTCTAATGCATAGTAGCTTTTGTCATCACAAAAACTTCTAAGGAACAGGTCCCAAACTATGAATTTGCCAATCATCAAACTAAGGACTTAACAATTTTTCCCTTTTTTATGATGACAAACCCACACAATCAAATCAGCTTACTCAACATCTTCAACAATTTCTACACAGCACAGCCTACACCTCAGCAGCACAATATAAGCCACAAAACCACATGCCAAAATAATTTTCCCAACTAATTCCCCTATCACTGATGCCTATAAGTGCATGGACATCCTCTACCTTATTAATTCCTTCTACTAATGAGCATCAAGTTCCCTATGGATAAAAGAACTCCTTATCATCAATTCTCCCAACTCTTTACACATATCTCAACCTATACATACATATACATATCTATCTGCACATACCGGATACACATCACAACTATCTATCTGCACATATTGGATACTCATCGTAACTTCCCTTTTTGGTATCATCAAGGAGGTTAGCAGTAAACCAAGCATAGATAAGTCATACATATTAATTTATGGACATTAAGGCAATACTTACATGAGTAAGAGAGGATAAGAGATACGCAAGAGAGGTGATAGCACAAGAGGAGATTTCATTCATTCATGCATAAGGTAGTACTAAGAGCTATGTACAAAAATAATAACTGCAAAATAGTCAAACAACAGTGTCAATCATACATTAGAAACAAAATAGGGAAAAGAGAGAACAGAGTATCACAAGACCAATTCCATCCCAAAATGGGAATAAGAGTCAAAAATAACAAGGTCTTTTGAGGGAAAAACAGTTGAGAGAACTAGTGGAGATAACTAGGAAGGGGAAGGAGGGAACCAGATAGGACGTAAGTCAGCTTTCACTTTCCCATACACAATGTTGATGTAAGCGAACACCCTATTCATCCAGAAAACATAGGATAGCCTATTCCTTCCAGCTCTGGCATTAATAACAATGTTCATATGCTCAATAATAATGGCCGATAGGTTTACCTTTTTGTACTTAAACAACATTTTCATCTGAAATAGATCAACACCTATCAGAGTAATCTTTTTGTCAGACCTAGGGAGTAGTGCTCCTCTCACAAGGTTAAGTAGTAACTGAAATTCTCTACTGAGAGCCCTATTGTTGAAATCTTTAGCACCACTTAATTCTAAAAACTCTGTAGATCCCTTTTCTAACTTGATGGACCTGATTCCCACAATTGGAAAATCAAGGACTTCAGAGAATGTCTCTTCACACAATGTCATATTTACACTATTTACCTGAGATATTAGATATAGGCCATCAGCATAGGTTTCCAAGTTATGATAAAACACTTTTACTTTCTCCTCATACTCATGAGACACACCAAAATCAAATAAGTGTTCCCAATTTTGAAATTTCACCATCTCAAACAAATCTCTCATTTCTGGCGTATTAGTCACAGCAGGGTCAAATACTCTTCCGCCTAGGACTTTTTGATTCTTAAGAAACTCGAGCCTTACCTTTTTAGACAATCTTAAGCTTGATTCTGGTTCCTTGACAGCAACTTGGTCTAATCTTTTCTTTTTACTAATGATAGAGGACACTGTTTTTGGTTTCATAACTAGAAGCCTCTTTCCTTTTCTTCAGAAATACATCCCCTTTTCTTCCGTTGTTTACTTTAGAATTAAGAGAGTATTTATCATGGTCAGACTCAAGTAACTCATCCTCATAGTCACATACTCCTTCAAACATACGCTCAACATCACTGATCTCACTGTCATTGAAAAAGCTCTCAGTATCATTCTTTGGCTCTTCTATGACTATTCTTCTTTTAGCAACTGATTCAGTTTTGGCAATATCTCAATTTTCTTGCAATCTTCTTCTTTCTATTCTTTCCACACTACATATATAGTTACCTAATAGATTGAGAACGGGTAGAATTGCCTCATTATTATCGTCAGTACTTCTAGGAGAGTCATTTTGCATTTTGGTGGATAGGTTTGGTAAAGGGGGTTCCCATTTGGGAGATTTGGAAATTGAGGCTGGGAGTCTTACAGTTCTTATATTTTTCCTCATAGCTGAATCAAATGCCAAATTCCTCTTTTGAAGTTAAAGAGTTTGAGAAAGACAAGAGAAACATGACCTTTGAATAGTTAAAAAACTAATGAGATTTTGAGTGAGAGTATTTTTCAAGGTAAGACAAAAATTTATCAGTGTTTTTTTAACTAAATATATGGCACAAAGGAATGGTTGAGATTGAAGAATGCAAAGCGTCTGATAGGACATATCCGATCAGATAGACAAGTATGTTGTGTTTAAAGTATGGGTGGCACTTTTGAAATGGTGGGAGAGTGATGTGGAACAACTATTAAATATTTGGAATAGTCATTATTTAGGAATAGCAAGTGGTACTAACCTAATTAGGAACCTGGTCCCTAAGCAATGTTAAAATCTTCTGACTTGTGTTGTTTCGCCACTCCATTCATACCTTTTTTTTCTTTCCATGGGTGTATATCTGCACATATTTGAGACTAAATTAGACACATAAGACATTATTTGACCCAGATACCTTCTTACCAACTCATAGCCGTGAGAAGGGAATCATGAGTGTCTCCTGCATCCATGTGGATTCCATAATATTCTCCCTCTAAGTATTACCTGACTAGTCCCCTAATTTTCTTTGCTAGGAATGTGCCAAGGACACACCTTCAAAACTTGAAATAAACCTGTTTGATTTGAACCATAGTATCATCCATATTAATCAATATTCTTATCTTTAATCCCATTACTAAGGATATATATCTCCATCAAGGGAATTTAGCAAGAGGCACTCTTCAATTTTTCATTTATGTGCTCTGATCAACCATCATCATCAAATTGTGTTTGGTGCTCCCTCTTTTCTATCCCTGAATCATTACACATTTGTCAGTTTTGGGAACCCATTTGAGTCTGAGTTCCCAAAATAGTGAAAGAGGAAGGATTAATTTTTTCCTTTTCTAGCTGGCAGTCTTTGTTTCTTTTTTTGGGTACTTTGGAGTTTCTCTTATCCTTGAAGGTTGCATTCTTGGAAGAACAATATTCTTTGGAGTGGCCCGGCTCTCCATATTGCATACATGAGACAATATTCTTACTCCTTGCCAATCAGACTAAGGAACTAGATCCATCCTGTTGGTTGTCAGGATTGGTCATTATATGTAAAGAGACAACCACGTGTGGTATTTGTAAGAAGACAAACCACTTGGAGAAATTATTGGCAGAAGTCAAGGAGGTCTCCTATTCAATATAGATAATGTAAGATATATGGACACATTGAGAAATATTGCAGGCAAAAACAAGCTCAAAGTGGTCAATCTTCCCAATGAGTAAATTTCGTAGAAGATCACCAAGTTGAAAAATTAGAGAATGAAGTATTCATGGCCTTACAAACATCACATGTTGATCACTGTAACTTGTATGTCGATAGTGCATGCACAAGACACGTGGCAATTGATGAAATCTGTTTGTTAGCTTGGACAGATATGATAGGACCAAAGTAAAGCTTGGAAATGGTGTACTGGTACAACCTCAAGGTAGAGGGTCAATGAAATTTCCTAGGAATGAAGGTATAAAAATCATAAACGATGTTCTTTATGTGCCAAGCTTGATCCAATACTTGTTGAGTGTAGCTCAATTGCTTCATAATAATTATTCACTTAATTTTAAGGATAAAACATTTGTCATTTATGATCCTAAAGGATGTGAAGTAGTTAAAATTAGCATGATTGGCAATTTCTTTCCAATTTTAAGTTATTCTGCTAAAAGTTGCTTTTTTAATGTTGAAATGAGTGATACTTGGCTTTGGCACAAAAGGTTCAGTCATTACAATCTTAGTTCATTAGTGTAAATGCAATCCAAAGGCATGGTGCTTGATGTACCCAAAATTGACATGTGCCTAAATGTTTTTGGGTTATGTCAATTTGGTAAAATGCATAGATAATCCTTGATAAGTCGTCAATTTGACAACTTACTGACATATTTTAAGCCTAAATTATCATGTTTTTTCATTGATTTGTTGTTACTTTCTTACTTAATGTTCATTTGTGTAGGTAAAAGTGAAACGAGAAGATGAGCAGGGAAACATGATAAAAATAAGTAAAGGAAAAGGTGAAAGAGAAGAAATATGAGCAAAAAGAACAAAAGCTGAAATTGCAGACCCAGGAGTTGACCCTCAGTTACCGCGATTGCGAACTGAGGATCGCGAACGTGGTCAGTCAACAAGTCAATCAAAGGGTGATCGTGATATGAATACTACGATAGCGGTACCATGATCACAGTCAAGGAATGGTGATCGCGGTAGAGCAAAAACGTTTGAAGGGAATTTTTTGTAATATTTGGCAAATGTGGAATTGGGGCTTAAATAGAGGTTTTAGCTTATTTTTCACACAATCTTTGTCTTACATATTATCTTATCCTTAGTTTAGGTTTTATCACTTAGCATGTAATGCCCCGAGTCTATACCTTGGACGCTACACGGTGCTTACGACCCCGAAGGGCCACAAGCTAATCCATGATTGATATATGTTGTGAGCATTGAAATATGATACTGTAATAAATGCAGAAAATAGGCTAAAATTCCATAAGGTTTAAAACATCTGAAATACTGATAAAGTATATCAACTGAAATAATAATTTGTAAAACTGAATACTAACTGAAAACTAGTCTGAAAAGCCTCTAACTAAAACTGTCTAAAAGTGGAGTTGATGGAACAATTCCCCAACTAACTCCATCTACTGAAATACTGAGTCTACTGAAATAATAAAATAAAATAATATCCTCGAATGATGAGGACTCACTGCTAATCAACAGCTGTTGGCTAAATCTGAATCTATCTATGTACGGTCAGGAACCTGAGTGTCCAAACCTATGATATGAGATATCATAGCGCAAAGAAAGAGTATGCATCAGTACGTGGAATATACTGGTATGCTAAATGAGGTAAGGCTGAATTCAAGGGTTCATATGCATGAACAATAACTGACTGTATGATATAGAATAACTGAATATGAGAGTAAATGGATAACTAATACTTCTGTAAATACTGAGTATGCACTAATGTACTCATAAATAAATATCGTGACTAAGCTTGTCTGAAGCTAAGTCCTGAGTTCTGATACTGAGTAACTGTTATATGATGTTACTGATAATTGATTTACTGATGTTGGTTGACTGTATCTGACAGTCCTAATTCTGTAGAACTGGACTGAGTTTTATTCTAAGGACTGAGACAAAGACTGTGGGAGGTAATCATCTAACCGACATGCTCCAAATAAGATAAGATAATTGAGTTGGGGTCCAACCTGTGACCCTAGTTGGAAGGGTGTCAGTACAGTGCCACAGGTAAAGACACTGAAAAGTTACCCTCATCTAGCAGGTACTCTAATGAGAACGGTGGAAACCTCATCTGTTAGGTTAAAATACCTCATCAACCCTCAACTAGCAGGTTTGATGTCTCAACCTACGCTTGCTACGTAGTTCTAGAAAGAAAGGATTACTTCTATAGATCACACCCTCTACTGGCAGGTAAGCCCCCATCCTTAGGTTCACTTGATGCTGAATCCTACTCCCAATTGAAAGACACTGAACTGATTATACTGAACTGGACTGGAATGATACTGAGCTTACTGAGTTTTTCTGAGTTCGGTAACTGATTGAGAGTATTACGAATTGTGATATGACTGAGACTTTATAGCTGACACTAGCTCTAGACACACAGCTAAATTTTTGGGTATTAAATATCCCCAAGACTCGATAGCATGAAAAATAAGCATAATATACTCTGAAAAATCATAACAATGTATACTTGTCCCTAGTTTACTCATAGAGGCATTTAATCAAACACTTGTAATGCATCTACTTATGCATGAATGAGGAATACATGCTATCATGTTATAATGACATTATTTCATTCACATAGGCATTTTATCAAACACATGGGGAGCATGCTTAGGTTATACAATAATCAAAACATATAATTATCATAGCTATATCAATCAACTTGTAAATTGAAGGGTTTATCATGAAGATCGTGTAATTCAACACATACAATGATTTATTTCATAAAAGCATGTAATTTAATCATGGACTAAAACCCAATAATAACATAAATATGAATTTAATTCAATTAAGGCATAGAAGTTCATAATTCAACAATCTTGTAGTTTGAAAAAAGGATTCATGGACTCTATGGGTGAAAGGAACCCATAGATGAACACCTAACATACCTTGGGTTATTAGTTCTTGAAGGTGCTTGAAGAAATTCATAAGTTTTGACCTTGATTATTGAAGCTGGGGTTTTGTATTTTAGAGAGAAAGCTTTGAGTTCTTGAGATAAGTGAGAAAATAATGGGATAGTAGGCTATTTAGGGCTTTAATCCCATGTTTAGGCTGACTGGAATAAGGAAAAAAGACCTAAAAGCCTTTGGAAATTAAATCTCAGAATTAACTGAAATGTCCTGATTTTCGCCCTTGGTGAGACGCGGCGCTATCGCGCCGTGTCTATAAAAATTGCCAACCGGGAAAATACATGGTGACACGATGCGGTGGTATCGCGTTGCCACCTTGGATGAGACCTAAAAGTTTGGTGCGACGCGGTATAATCGCGTTGCTTTATCGGAAATTGACAAAATGTGAATTGGGTCCTTAGCGCGACACACCAATATCGCAGTCCCTTACTGGAATTGGAAAATTGGTAATTAGAAGCCCTCCGTGATGCGGTGAGATTGTGGAGTCATACTGAAAATTGACAATTGTCATTTACACTGGCTCCGTGAAGCGCTAGTGATCAAATTGATGGTGTTTAACGACTAGAACTTAAAATCGTCATAACTTCTTATCCGGTTATCGGATTTGGGCGAATTTTATATCGTTGGAAAGATAATTGAATTTCCTATGCAATGGAAGGATCTAAAATGAAAAATAATGAGCATTTCAAAAAAAAATTATGTTGAATAACTCATGAACTGAGAGTTAATCTTAAGCTAAGGAAATAGGGGGTATTACATGGAGCTTGGAGCTTGAATTTATACTAATTTGAGGCAAGAATTAATTAGAGAAACTCCAAAGTAAAGAATTAACAAATTACATTGAGGATTCATTGAAATTTTAAAGTGTGGTTTGCATTCTCTTTATTTTTCATGAATCATATTGATGGAGATTTTGGTATATTTTTTTGTTTATTATCTTTATGAGTTACTACTTCTTCCTCTTGAGATGATATTGGAATAGGATGAAATTGTGTATGTGTTGTGATATATTTGTGTAGATTCTAGTTTGGTGATAAGGGGTTCTACTATTGCTTAAGTAAATTGACTGGGATTTGTGGGTAAAAACCCTAAATACCCAAATGGGTTTGATGGATGAAAATTCCAAGATCTTGAAAGCTCAAACCATCCTTGAAAGAGGGGTTTAGGTGAACTTTAGGACCCCCCATCATCCTTGAAAGAGGGATGCGGGAACCAAGGCAATAGTAGATAATTATTGGGTTTAGTTTACAAATTTTCACTATCTTAGACATAAGGGTGATTATGAGGTTGACTATCCCTTGGGTACCATCCTAGAAATAGGGGTGTCTAATTGAGGTATGGGGTGGCTTTAAGTGACACACTCGTTAGGTACTCGAAATATTCAACAAGTGATATATTTGAGACTTTGTTGACAAACTAGCCTCAAGGACTCTCAACCTAGCCTACCACATCATCAACAATTAGATTTTGCACCAAATTATATGTACCCATGCATAACTTGCCCCTAAGATAGAGTAATCCCAAGATCCATGCCTAATTAATTACACTTTAATTATTCTTACTCTCGAATTAGTCCTTTAGAAACCCAAGAATTACTTTCACATTTGAAAACATTTAAAATCCCCAAATCTTTGTATCTTAAGTTTGAATTTAGTAAGTACCTTCATTTTGAACTTACCCATTCGCCACTCACATTGTTCCTAGAGGATTTGACCCTAACTCTTATTGGGTTATTATATTAACAATGATCGCCTTGTACTTAAATTGACGTGGAAGTTGAGCGTTATCAAAAATGACATTGTTGATGGAGAACAATTTGGCGTATTGAGTAAGTGTGGAATTTTATCCTACTTTCTTCAATTCAAACTTGTAAATATTTGTTTATGATTTTATTTTATTTCTTATGATAGGTAGATTTTTATTTTAGCTTACTTATCATTATGGCATCTTCAAATGAACGTGATTTGGATGGTTGGAAATCTTATCTTGATGACCCATGTTCATATTGTGATGGATTCTACTTTTGGAAAGATTGTGTATATGTTCCCTGGAGAGAGATGTGTGCACCATCTCGATTCTACTGGGAGTATGATTGTTCTTTATGTGGTGGTCATGATGGACATTAGAGTGATTGACCAAATGCCCCCTACCCCCGTTATGCTAACCTGATTGCTAGTTCTTCTTATAATTTTGATAGGTCTTATGATAAAGAAAAGGAATAATGAAGCATAGAAAATAATGGGATTGAAGCAATGCTTCAACTTATCTTTAATTGGGTATAATAATGGGGGATAACATACAACTCATGTATCCAAACATGTGGGCATGTAAAGAAGAAATCAAAAGGATAGAGGAAGTGGGTATGGAGGCAAATTCTTCAAAAACCATGGGTATGCCTACTTTTCTAAATAAGATCAATGTTGATGAATCCTAGGTGATTTCCCAACCAACAGAACTAAACATGAGAGATGATGCCAAGATTGAGAAAATGGTACTAGAGTCGAAAGAAAAAGCGAAGCTAATCCTTTGTGAAGGCTTTAGTCCATTTCGAGGCGACAATGTCAAAATGGATGCAACTCCAGAATTAGGGAGAAGACCTCACTCAAACCACTTTTCAACATTATGTTTGGTGGATATGATGAAAGTCAAACCACCTAAGAAAATGATAAATTTTGGAAATGAGGAGAAAAATCCCTACATTTTGGAGTTTGTCATTCCAAAAGGGCAAAATGAAGCCTCTCACTTGAAGCCTAATAAATGCAAAATTTGGTTTATAATAAGTTAATTTTTTATGCTCTCACCAATACCCAATGAGCCTATTAGAAAGTTTGATGTGAAGTTGGGTAAAAAGTTTAAATCTTCAAAGTGGCGAGATAGAAAATATTTCATTGTGTCCTCACCTTTTGCCAAAATGCCTCAAAGATGTATTGATCTAAAGTTGGGCCACCGTTTCAAGTCTTCCAAATGGAGACATAAATTTGATAGTAAAAAGATGTCGTGCGGTGACTTTAACTAAGGCGTTTCTTGCGAGGCAACCCAAGGAATTTTTCTTGATGTTTTTTAATGTTTCAAAATTCATTTTTTGCTTGTTTTTAAGCGTTTGCAGGTGATAGCACAAGTTGGAATGGATGCCTCAAGAATGAAACCCCGGAAAAGTATATTGGACTTTCTTTTCATCACTTTCATCTCTTTAGTACGCTTACAAGGTATGATCTTTAAAATACGAATGATGATCACATTACATAGTTTCTTTTGGTTTGAATTTAATTTATTTGATCTTAATTTGGTAGAATGGAGTTGTTGATATGAATATTTTTGAATGTGTGCCTTATCTCAAATACTAAATTGCAAAATTCTTGCTTTAATACACTAGTGCACACCATGTGTTTGATGAAACACCCACTTGAGGTTTGTTTGCTTAATTGAGCGGTGGATAATTTAATTAGGTTAGTATGATTACAAGTGGTCTGTTTGGTGATGAATTGGTGCATTGTGTTTGTTCATATGCGTTGTTATTTTACCTATTCAAGCTCTTACTCTACATGCACACCACATGTTTGTTAAAATGCCAATAAGAGAGAAATGTCTTATATGCTTGTAAAGGTTAATTTAACCTTTCTTGGGGAATTGTGTGATTATTTTTTGGAGTATATCTTTGAGTCTAGTTGGTCTTAAAAGTGGTATAACTGGTGGTTTTTTGTTGAAATTATGGATGAATATTGTCTCCATGGTGTGATCGATTAGTGTGTTTATCATAGCATCTTCGGGTGAAGTCTAAGTAACCCGAGGGACATGAATGCTTGTCTTACCCTATGATAGATTAGGTAACCCCATTCTTAAGGGTAATAGGTCGTTTGTGTTTCCATTGGTGCAATGAATGTTTTATGAACTAAATGGACAATATGTGAATCTTTGAGGAAATAATCTCATGAAGTCTAATGATAATGTTTCCTTGCATTCACCCAAGTTTTTCTTTAATTATTTAGGAAGAGGCAAAAGCTCAAATATTTTTTCAAAATGTCATTGGCAAGAAATGAAATGATAGTTTTCTTTTTGAAAAAAACAAGAGAATGTTTTTGAGCTTCCTTTTGAGTGAGACTATTAAATTCAATTTTTGTCTCTCTCTTTACAAGGGTGAGATATGACTCGAAGTTACTTATTAAGCTCAAATTACTCAAATTGATTGAAAGATTAACTTTTTGCTCTATGAGTATGATGTCATGTGTGGTGAGATTTTTGTATAATTCTTGTACATATGTGTTGTCTAGAACTGCCCCAAGTGTGTTCAAAGAAAAATCCTAGACAAGATTGGTTTGGAGAATGACCCAAGGCCATTTTTGACCTGTCACATAGCCAAATTCCCACCTTAATATTTTTTTCTAGTTAACCCCTTTGAGCCTTTTTACCCATTTTTCTTTCTTTGTATAATGATAACCTTGCTAAAACACTTAAGACCTTTTTAAAATCTTTTTTTTGGCACTTAACCTTCTTTGATACATTGCATAATTCTATGAAATGAAATATAGGCAAATGCCTAAATTTGGGGAGATTTGTGTAGTTGGGAAAATAATGAGAGGGTGGTTCAAACTCCAAGTTTAGGGGGATTAATGTGATGTGCTAAGATGAGCCAAGAAAGGTGTATGTAAGGTAGTCAAATCATGTTCTTAACTGACAAGAGACATACTTGATGGTGAAGTTGTTTAGCCTAGCCCATAAAATGTGACGAGAAATTAGGGAAATGAGGAAGATAAGAAGCACTTAAAGTTAGAAAGTCTCTTGAAAAAGCCAAAGAAATTAAGAAAGAAAATGGTGGCTTGAAATTGTTTTGTAAATGCTAAAAAAAAAAGGAAAATATGGGAAATGCTTTGAAGGAGGATAAGGTGGATAGTTTGAAAATATTAGGGTAGAAAGGGTTGAGAAATTACATTGAAGGAGGTATTTTAGTCACTTGATCCATAGATATTCCTTCCTGTACTTTAAACCTTCATCTTGACCGGCAAGACCTTGGTGATTCAAAACTAGGTAAGTCTATATTAGTGGCAAAAAAATATAAACTACTTATTGTACTTGAATTTCTTTGCGAGAGTGAGTGTGAATTCTTTCATTATTTGAGCTCCTTTAGAAATTTCAATGTCTTTTGTGTGTGTGGAGCTAACTCTTGTTTGTGAACGACATCGATACTTTGGAGTAGAGGGTGAAATATTACTCCCAATTTGGGTAAATGGGTGAAGAAAGTTGCATTGTGAGGATTGAGAAAAAATTTGAAGATTTTGTGTTTCCTCTTAAGATGCTTTGTTGATTTGGAAGATTTATTTGATACAACTTACATCCTTGCTTCTTAATATGTGCTTACTAAAAAAAAAAAATTTGGTTCACTTGTTGCCATGGCATGTTTGGAAAGTCTTTGTAGAGCTTTGTTAGCTTAGTCCTTTAGAATATTTTTCTTTTGGGTGGAATTGAGTTAAATACCCTATCTTGTTGAATTGTTCTTGGTTGCTTGAGGATAAATAATAGTTTAAGTTTGGGGGTGTTGATAAGTCGTCAATTTGACAACTTACTAAAGATATTAAGTTTCATGAATCAAATTGTGTGTGGGTTGTGTTGTATTTGTGTAGATTCTAGTTTGGTGATAAGGGGCTCTACTATTGCTTGAGTAAATTGGTTGGAATTCGTGGGTGAAATCCTCAAATACCCAAATAGGATTGATGGATGAAAATTCCAAGATCTTGAAAGCTCAAACTATTCTTGAAAGAGGGGTTTGGGTGAACTTTAGGACCCCTCATCATCTTTGAAAGAGGGATGTGGGAACCAAGGCAATAGTAGACAATTATTGGGTTTAGTTTGCTAATTTTCACTATCTTAGACATAAGGGTGATATGAGGTTGACTATCCCTTAAGTACCATCCTAGAAATAGGGGTTCCTAATTAAGGTATTGGGTGGCTTTAATTGACACTCTTTAGGTACTTGAAAGATTCAATAAGTGATATCTTTGAGACTTTGTTGACAAACTAGCATGAAGGATTCTCAACCTAGCCTGCCACACAATCAACGATTAGATTTTGCACCGAATTAACTTGCCCTTAGGATAGCGTAATCCCAAGATCCGTGCCTAATTAATTACACTTTAATTATTCTTAGTCTCGAAGTAGTCCATTAGAATCCCAAGAATTACTTTCACATTAGAAAACGTTTAAAAACCCCAAATCTTTGTATCTTAAATTTTAATTTAGTAAGTACTTTCATTTCAAACTTACCCATTTTCCACTCACATTGTTCCTCGTTGATTCGACCCCGACTTTTTTTGGGTTATTATATTGATAACCACCTCCTTGCACTTAAATTGACGTGTAAGTTGAACGTTATCAATCCTTTCTTAATGGAAGTCTTTGAGGGCGAAGGAAAAGATAGAATTGGTTCATACAAATATATGTGGACCAATGAGGACAACTTATTTGAGTGGAAATAAATACTTTATTCTCTTTGTAGATTATCTAACTCAAATGACATGGGCCTATTTTTAAGTAGCAAAGCTCAAGTATTTTTTGTTTTCAAAGTATTCAAGGCTATGGTAGTAAGGGGAAAGTGGTTGTTGGTTGAAGTACATCAGGTCTCATAACGGAGCTAAATACACTTCGTATCAGTTCAGAAAATATTGTAAGGATTTGGGTATTCAACAACAATTCATTGTTAGCTACACTCCAGAACAGAATGTGATTTCTGAGAGAAAGAACAAAACCGTAATGGAGATGGAGAGATGCATGCTGGAAGAAAAGAAGGTACCTAAATATTTTTGGGTTGAGATTTTAAATACTACCATCTATCTGCTGAACAAATTACCAACTAGAGCACTTTAAGACATGACACCATTTGAAGCATGAAAGGGTATAAGTTTTTTACAAGACACTTGAAAGTATTTGGTTCGGTGTGATATGCCCATGTTCTAAATGCTAAAAGATTCAAATTGGATAGCAAGGTAGAACTATGTATTTTGTCTATGACGACAGTTCTATTACCAAGCAGTTCATTTGATTTTTAGAGCCAATTTCCTGTTTTGAAGTCTTTGTTGGTTCCAAATGAACTATCGAACAAAAACTTCAATGAAACAATATCAGATGCCAAATTCAACTGTGCCAGCAGATCTACAATATTAATTTTACCCTATGTAGACCTTTGGTTTGGGTTTCAATGCACCCGGGCTTATTTCGACCAATTGGTCGAAAAGTTGGAAAATTGAAATATGAGTGTGGGACCCATATTTGGTCAAACTATCTCGTATTTAAAATACGACTTCTCCATCATGTCCAAAACATTGATATTAGGTTATGAGGACCCTGGTTCAAGTCTCAATGCTTTCAAAATTATTTTGGGCTATTGAGCGTATTTTATGAAAAAATAGAACTATAGGTGTGGGCCCCACTTTTTTCTGAAATGATCTTATATGAAAATTTTGATGTTTCTAATGGATTTGAAATATGTTTTACATTCAAATTTCACTATTGGATCATGTTATTTAGGTTCAGAATTAGTTTCGAGGGTCAAAAATAAGTTTTTGACTTTATTGTCGCTGGGATACCGCATCTCTTCGCTGAGGGATCTAAAAATAAACCCCCAAGGCCACGAATTTGGGAATTTTCTCTTCATCTTTGAGATCCTAAAACCCTAAATGGGTATGATAACTCAAAATTGAGTCTTGTGGGTGTCTAGGGATCTTGGTAAACATCTTTTATCATGATTATCATTCGGATTAAGGTAAGATTTCATCACTTTATTGGTGAATTTCTTAGTTCTTAACCCAAAACCCTAATTTAGCTTAGGGATTGATTTAGCCCCAAATTTGATTTTTTTGCACCCATTAAATGAGGGTTATGATTCTTTGGTGATGTTTGAACATTGGGTTGACCTCGAAAATATGATTCCTATACGTGGGACCCACTTAGGGTTTTTGGTGTCATTTTAGAATCCAAAGAACAATATTACAATATGTGTATCGTTATTAATGAGTAGATTATGTTTTTGTTAGTGTGATGGCATTTTGGCGATTGTGACGTGGTGCTTGAAGTATGATTTTGCGATTTGGCCTTGAGGTAGACTCCTCTCCACTTTTCTTTATAGATGATGTATGATATGTATTGCATGTGGATATGAATGTTAGGATTGATTATGAGTAAGATAGATTAGCCTTGATTATTGATGTTTTGGGAAATTAGATCAAGGTGTTGGGCCCATAAGATAGTATGTTTACGACCTTGTAGACTCTTATTGCCTTCTCCCTAGTTTAGATTGAATTGTAGCACGGATATGATACATTGCTAGATTATGGATGTGGTTTTAGTATTGGAAGCATGATTAGTATATTTGATCTTAATGGGCTAGTGTGGTATTCTTGGAATCGTAATTTGGGTAAAATTGACTTAAGTGCCCTTATTTCTAGTTGAAGTTCCTATCTTAGGCTTGTTTGTGGCTTACTTGACAGCTAAAAGTTGAACTAGATATCTTAGCCTGGTTTAGGGCATAGTGTACCTCATTAAGGAAATTGAGGTTTAGAAGTAAGATTATCCGACCCACTTATCCAACCCACTTAGGCCTAGACTTGTGTTAGCCATTGTGGATTAGCTGCAGATGTTAGACATAGTTGAGACTAGTAAACCTTAGTATAAGGTTATTTTGTGACTCCGTATATTGTAATGATGTTCCTCGGATTGTGACTTATGGTTATAACTATGTTGTTGTTTATAGAAATGATATGATAATGGGCTCATAGAGATGTTATTTCCTCTTAGACTTGATACTTGCCCCATAAGATGCTATTTTCTCTTAGACTTGATACTTGACCCATAGAGATGTCATCTCCTCTTAGACTTGGTATTTGGCCCATAGAGACGTTGTTTCCTCTTAGACATGACGTTGGGTCCTTAGAGATGATTTTCCTCTTATATGTAATGTTGGGCCTATAGAGATGCTATCTTCTTTTAGATATGATAGTTGGCCTAGAGAAGTGATATTCCTCACCATCATGATGAATGACCCTTATATATGAAATAACTTATAGTCGCGTCATGCTTATTGATATTATCCCTCCTATGTGAGAGATGATTATATGCTTATTGACATTATACCTCATATATGCGAGATGCCTCCTAGATATGAAATGATTAGAGATATGCTATGACTTATAAATATGATTATAGAGATGAGTTCCGGATATGTATATGGGCCGAAGGCCGTGATGATGATATTGTAATTATTCCATACATATTATTGGGCCGAGGGCCGATAATGATATCGATTAGACATCCGGAAAGTGTTTATCCTTGTAGAGGATGCGGTTACAGTTCATGAATATATATATATATATATATATATATATATACTAGTTTGACTATACGTGCCTTGCACGTGTAACGTTTGATTATTTAAAATTGAATGATTTTTTCTATTGCGAAGATTTTAGTGAAGTGTAAGAAGTTCAACTCACTTTTCAAAGACCTTTTGCATTTTAATATAATAATATAAACATAAACATATATTTTACTGTAAGCACATATATCTATTTTACCAACAGAAGTTTCAAGTGGTTGATCAATCATCACTTTTGCGTTTGTCATGCAGTACCTATTTTCCTTGCTGCCGGAGGCTAAGAGAGACATATCAATTTGAATCATGGTACGATTATTTTTCTCTGTTTCTCTATATTTAAAATCTTTTCTTGTTTTTAAAGTCAAATCTTTACAAAATTATTTATTACATTCTTATTACATATTTCAAACTTAAAAATTTGGTACTTCTTAAATTTTTCTTATTCTAACGTTTTTATATTTATTTTTATATTTTTCAAATCTACTTAAAATCAAATTTAGTTGATTTAGTCATTAATTCTGATGACTTCTAATAAGAAAAGGTTTTACCATAAATATATTTAATTAATTTTCAACACTTAAATATTAGGAACGAAAAAGGCTCATAAATACCCCTGAAATATCTGAAATAGCTCAAAAATGCCCCTCATTAGATTTTTGGCTCAAAAATACCCCTCCATTAAATATTTGGCTCAAAAATACCCCTCCCTCTAATGGAATTCGGAAAAGGATCAAAAATACCCCTGAACTATCTGAAATGGGTCAAAAATACCCCTCTGTTAAATATTTGGCTCAAAAATATCCCTCTCCTTAACGAAATTAAATTATTTCGATTGAATTAAACCCTAACTTTAACTTTTTAATCCTAATACTTTAATTTTTTTACATAAAACTATTTTTTTTAATTTTAAAAATAAGATAATAAAAAAAGGTATTTGAATTATAATATAAATTGGTTGAATTTGATTTGAAAAATAAACATACATTTATTCTAAAAGGGTATTTTCACTTTACACCTTTTTAGTCTTTAAAGAAATTAACGAAATATAAATTAACGAAATTAATGAAATATAAATTTTTACTTAAAGAAATTAACGAAATAAAAATTAAATGATGAACTTTATATAAATTAACGAAATCGAAATAATTTAATTGTGTTAAATACCCCTCTGTTAAATATTTGGCTCAAAAACACCCCTCCCCTTAATGAAATTAAATTATTTCGATTGAATTGAACACTAACTTTAACTTTTTAATCCTAATACTTTAATTTTTTTACATAAAAGTATTTTTTTAATTTTAAAATAAGATAATGAAAAAAGATATTTGAATTATATTATAAATTGGTTGAATTTGATTTGGAAAATAAACATACATTTATTCTAAAAAGGTATTTTCACTTTACGTCTTTTTAATCTTTAAAGAAATTAACGAAATTAACGAAATATAAATTTTCACTTAAAGAAATTACCGAAATATAAATTAAATGATGAACTTTATATAAATTAACGAAATAATTGAAATAATTTAATTTCGTTAAACACCCCTCTGTTAAATATTTGGCTCAAAAATACCCCTCCCCTTAATGAAATTAAATTATTTCGATTGAATTAAACCCTAACTTTAACTTTTTAACCGTAATACTTTAATTTTTTTACATAAAAGTATTTTTTTTGAATTTTAAAAATAAGATAATGAAAAAAAGAATTTGAATTATAATATAAATTGGTTGAATTTGATTTGAAAAATAAACATACATTTATTCTAAAAAGGTATTTTCACTTTACATCTTTTTAATCTTTAAAGAAATTAACGAAATATATATTAACGAAATATAAATTTTCACTTAAAGAAATTAACGAAATATAAATTAAATGATGCACTTTATAAAAATTAACGAAATAATCGAAATAATTTAATTTCATTAACGGAGGGGTATTTTCTATCTAAATATTTAACAGAGGGGTATTTTTGACCCATTTCAGATAGTTCAGGGGTATTTTTTTATCTTTTTCTGAATTCCATTAGAGGGAGGGGTATTTTTGAGCCAAATATTTAACGGAGGGGTATTTTTGAGCAAAAAATCTAACGAAGGGCATTTTTGAGCTATTTTGGATAGTTTAGGGATATTTTTGAGCCTTTTGAAAAATTCATATTTGTGGTACAATTATTTTTCTTTTTTTACTATATTTAAATTTTTTTCTTATTTTTAAAGTCAAATCTTTACAAAATTATTGGCTACATTCTTTTACGTACTTAAAAATTTTAAAATATACTTTTTAAATTTTTCTTATTAATTATAACGCTTTTATAGTTATTTCTAGATTTTTTAAATCTTCTTAAAATCAAATATAGTTGATTTAAATTCTTAAACTAATGAAAAAAGTTTTAATTGTCATTAATTGTGATGACTTCTAATAAGGAAAGGTTTAATCATAAACATATTTAATTAATTTTTAACACTTAAATATTAGAAAAAATCATTAATTCCAATGATTTCTAATAAGGAAAGTTTTTACGATAAATATATTTAATTAATTTTCAACTCTTAAATATTAGAAAAAAATAGTGAAAAGATGATTTTGTCTAAAACAAAGACTTTTAATGAAGGGTAAAAAGTTCAAACAATATTTCTAAGGCCCTTCACACTTTTAATATATTATAGATATATGTGTGTGTGCGCGTATACACATCTCTCCGGTATGGTACGAAGAAAGGTGTGCTATGACGCTTATGATTTCACTGATTGAATACTGGTGATAGCATGCATAGATTCAATATATTTATGATTATTATATCAATTATTGATGTGATTCTAGATGAAATGCGATCTTATGACTATTCTTCCTAATTATGGTATAAACTACGTGGTAACTAATTGTCTATTAGGTGACTATAGTACTTGATGTCTAGAATTCTAAACACGTTAGTTAATAAGCCTTGCTTGGTTGAAATATGGTAGCTAACAACTAGGTTGATACGTGGCTATGAAGATGGGTTTATCGATGGTAATGATATGTGGCTATTGATAACAAGTTATAATGCCAATTAGTTGTTAAGTGAGGATAACGTGGTTAACATTGCTAGGTGATAAGGGAAGCTAGTGATAATAATGCCTAGTTAATAATGATTCCTAGTTACTGATGTTGACTAGCTAATAACAGGGACTAGTTAATAACGAAGATTAGTTGGTAAATGATTATTAGATATTGATTGGTATTAGTTAATAAAGGATGTTTAGTTGATAAATAATGAATAGTGAATAGATGGCAATTATGGTTTAATGGTGAAGCTTGACTAGACGTTAGGTTTGGCTAATTATTGATTAATGGTTAGTTGTTATTCCATGATTAATGATTATGTGAAGAATCGATTAGATTGATAACTAGAGATCATGTGATGACTAGTAAACTAGCAGTATAATAATGAGTCTTGGCTAGTTAATAATGAGTAGATTGAATATAATGATAAGATAGTTATCTTTGCGATGTTATGATTATGGTTGTGGGTATATTGGCTTGAGTCTGTGCACATATTATATACTTGTATTTATGCATTGATGAATAAGATGATATATTAATGCCCGGTAAGGCCGGAGTATACTTTGATGATATATTGATGCACGACAAGCCTGGAGGATACTTTGATGATATATTGATTCCCAACAAGGCCGGAGGATACTTTGATGATATATTGATGCCCAGCGAGGACGGAGGATACTTTGATAATATATTGATGCCCGGAAAGGCAGGAGGATACTTTGATGATATATTGATACCCGACAAGGCCGGAGAATAACTATGATGATACATTAATACCCAATAAGGCCGAGGATACTATGATAATATATTGATACCCGACAAGGTCGGAGGTTGATTACGATGATGATGGTCATGATGATGATACTTATGATGAGATTATTGATATTGACTGTGTACCTTGCATCTATTCCTGCATGCACGTCGTCTATCACCAGTATGCACCTATTTCTATTAGCCGATATAGGACGGTTGTATAGATATGGATGAATAATATACTTTGTGTTGTTGTATATTGCTTGAACCTTCTGAGTCTGGAGAGGTGGGGGTACGCATAGGCTTGGTTAGGTATTTGGTTATCTGGAGTAGTCGGTTATTCACGCTGATATTGATGTTGTTATTATCATTGTTATGATCATTATTATGGCTAGCTTATAAAAAATTGGTCATTGATCTGGTATCGGGATTCGAGGTATGTCTTCAACCTCTTCTATCTTATGAATATACTATTATGCACGATTATATCATGTCTATCCATATGGATTGGAAACCCTGAGTTCGATAGTATTAAATCCAAATAGTATGTTAATGAGGTCTTTAAATGAGGATATGATGATCTAGGTTATGCTTTGAGATGACCTCATGCGTATATGTGTATGGATTTGTATATATATAAATCTAGTTATATGAAGCTATGACACTATCGTATATCCCTTTCTTCATTGTTTTTTATTGTATATGTGTTTCTTTGCTTTGTATATTGCTATATATCTTTCCTTTGCCCTCCATTCATATGTTATCCAGGGATATACAATATAATATTGACGTATATTGAATGTAGCTGGAATAGGATAGTTTACCTTTGATACTTTCTTAGTCTTATTATGTTAGACTCTTGGACTTGAATAGGATAGTTGTCCCTTATTATTCACATTGACTTGTTATATGATTTCTGGACTCTTGGGTGTAGTTTCCATTCTGTTTATATGTTATATATATCTGCTTTACCTTTGGAGCTCAGTTGGCAGTTGCCTACTGAGTACTACTCGCTTGGTAATCATACTACACTTCTACAGCCTGCAGATTATAGTACGGGTTATCGTCGTTGATGTGTGTGTCATGTGGAGTAGCCATGGTAAAAGACTTATACTGAGCTCCTGACGTTCAGAGTATTACTTATCTCTCTCTTATGTATTAGACTAGTCTCTATATTATATTCAGATATAAGTTGTATCAGTGTAATTCCTTTGACATTTCATCTTGGTATCCTTGATATATAGAAGCTCTTGTACTAATACCATCGAGTTTTGGGGATTCACTTATGTAATGATTTTTATATTTTCCCGCATTCTTTGTCTTATAGTATTGAGTAGTCTGTTACTAGCTATTTTGGACTACGGGTTGGCTTGATTACTGGTGGGTTATGGTAGGCAATCATGACTTGAGAAATCGGGTCATGACAAAGAAATAAGGCAGGAAGCTTAGATTTTTGCAATGAAGGAGGAGTTTGCCAAGATTAATAAAAAATACTTAGGAGTTGGTTGATAGGCCAGAACAGAAGAATGTCATCAATATCAAATAGGTCTATAGAACAAAATTCAATCCAGATGGCTCTATTTTCAAGCACAAAGCCAGACTCGTAGTTAAAGGCTATTCCTAGCAGCTTGGAGTGGACTTTGGAGATACATTTGCTCCTGTTGCGAAGCATGAGATAGTAAGATTTCTAGTCGCTCTTGTTACACAATACAAGTGAAAAATCTATAATTTAGATGTCAAATCTAAATTTCTAAATGTATTTCTTGAAGAAGATATTTATATTGAATAACCTGAAGGTTTTACAGTTATTGATGAAGAAGACAAGGTGTATAAGCTTAAAAAAGCTCTCTACGGACTCAAACATACTCCGAGAGCATGGTATAGTAGACTGGATACTCATTTGTTGTCTCAAGGTTTCAACAGAAGACTAAATGAGCCTATTTTGTACTTCAAAAGGTAAGTTGATGGTAAGTTGATAGTAATATCAGTTTATGTTGATGATTTGATGATCAAATGCAAAAATTCTCTTGTGGTTCAAGAAGTCAAAAATGAAATGTTAAAAGCTTTTGAGATGTCTGATCTAGAAGAGATGAAGTTTTTCCTGAGAATAGAGATCGCTCAATTTTGTGAAGGAATTTTCTTGTCCCAAAAAAGATATGCCTTGAATCTATTAAAAAGGTTCAAATTTGACAAGTGCAAACCAGCTACTACTCCACTTGTTGTGAATAAAAAGTTAATGAAGGATGATGGAGAAGAGAGGGCAGATTCAAAACTTTATAAGAGCCTTATTGGAAGCTTATTATATCTGACAGTTTATTATCTCGATATATGCAATGTCCCAGCACTAAACATTTTGGAGCTGCTAAAAGGGTGTTGAGGTACATTAGAGGGACAACAAAATATGAAATTTGGTACAAAAGTGTGGAGAATGAATCTCTTATTGGTTATTCAGATAATGATTGGGGTGGATATTTGGACGATTACAAAAGCATATATACTTACTCTTTCCATTTGGTTCAGGCATTTTTTCTTAGAGCACAAAGAAGCAAGATATCTTAGCTCAATCTTCAGCGGAATCCAAGTACGTGGCTGTTGTATCTGCCTTAAATTAAGGAGTTTGGTTGAGAAAGATCTTGTTTGAATTGGACCTTCTGCCGAAAGAACCATCGTGATCTACGTGAGCAATAAATCATCCACTGCAGCGTCTAAAAATCCAGTGCAACATGGAAGAACAAAGCAATCAACATCAAATTTCATGCTTTACGAGATGCCGAGAAGAATGGCGAAATTAAGCTGGTGCATTGCAGAAGTTAAGAACAACATGTCGATATTCTAACCAAGGCTTTTCCCACCAACAAGTTTGAGTTTCGAAGGACGTTGCAGGGAGTTTCAATAAAAAATCTTAAGAAGGAGTATTAGGAAATAAGATTTCTCTACAAACTCTAGATAGGAGATATTTTTGTAATAGACAAGTGTTTTTAGTTAAAATGAGTGGTGGTTAGTGAGCCACATATATCATAGTTTAGTGTGAGATATTTTTGCTTATTTTGTGGTTTGTAATCCTCAAACACTACTCTCTATCTCTATCTCTATCTCTATTTATCTATCTATCTATCTATCTATATATATATATAGATAGATAGA
>NC_061111.1:27644892-27759011 GCF_002878395.1 Capsicum annuum
ATTTATCTATCTATCTATCTATCTATATATATATATAGATAGATAGAAATATAGTTAACTCAAAGAAAGTTTCAGCTTCTTCCTTTTTCCCTGCAGTTTTTGTAGAAATTTACAACTGCATTTTTTCACTATTTCACCTTGTTGTCTTTCGATTCTTCTTGCCTTTCTTGTGACAGTTACAATAGCTCTGTATCACCACTCGCTAATGACAGCTGGCTACAGCTCATTATAACTAACTTCAATTAACAACTATCAACTAATTCCCTTAAGCTGACCTCACTAACCTAACTGCATCACTAACTTCCAATATTTGTGTTGGAAGTTTTGGTTTCAAAAAACATATTTGATTGCATTTGGTGTTGCGAAACAAAAGAAGTTTCAAGAGAGATAATAGTAATATTGTTAGTTTCCTATCTCTACCTAAAAGTTGATATATTGACTGATCCTGTATAGTAGATTAATTTTGCAAACGAAAAGCAGTTCCTCGCAAATGTATAGAAACGAGCTATTTTATAACTTATAAGGTGAAAATATCAATGACTAAATCTACTGGTATTATGGAAAAGCGATCGTGGATTGCTCGAGTGTAGTGTAATGTCCAATCAATAGAACAGGACTTGTGAATAATTGAACAACAAAGCCAAAAAATGGAGGTATCTGAGCAGAATAAAAGGAACAAATGGAGGGACCTTAGGGGGACAAATTCGAACAGGACTAGTGAATAATTGAACAACAAAGCCAAAATTTGCTCGTCGATAAAATTTGAGGCCAATTTAAATACTAAAATCTGCTAGCTCCATAAAATTTGTGAACAATTGAAATATGCTTTGTATAGCGCTCTGTTTTAAGAACTGAAACTTGGTAAATTAAAAGCTTACCGGTTTATACCATGTCAATAGATGCATGACATGTATTTACATTTAGGGGTCGTTTAGTGTGAGGTACTAAGGGCCCGTTTTGCCATGAAAATTCTGAAAATAATTTTGAAAAATTTTTCTGAAAAGGAAAAACAGGTTTTTGTTGTTTTCACAATTTTCCAACTCCAATTCCAACTTTTATTATTATTACATATAACACCCAATCTTTTAAATTTTTACATAAATTCTCCTTATAACATTACTTTTTCAATATTACTTTTATAACAGTTTTAAAGAATAAGATAATTATAATTTCAAACTTAATGTTATCCTAATTAATATATATCTCTTTTTCTCTCTCATCATTATTTTTACCCCTTATTTAATTATCTCCCTTATTTAAGACATTATTTTACTGCTAATTTATATTTATACCCATAAATATATAAAGTATTATATTTATACCCATAAATATATAAAGTGTTATATTTATAATAGAAATATATAAAGTATGTTGTATATAAAGTTTATACCATGTATATACCATATACACACATATATAAATATACAAAGTATTAAGAAACATACTAAGCATATTTATAATATAAATATACAAAGTATGTTATATATGAAGTTTATACCATGTATATACCATATACACACATATATAAAAATACAAAGTATAAAGAAACATACTAAGCATATTTATATATTTATGGTATATGATATAATATACCATAAATATGCAAAGCATGTTTTACATAAAAATAATTTATTCACACACAGTAAAATCTTTCATGCATAAGAAAATTAAAGAAATAAATTAGCGGCACCCTAAAATTTAATAAAATCTCATCATTTTCTATTTCTTAGGAACGGAAAATGAAGGAAATAAATTTCTAAAAAAATAAATTTATTTGAAAGATAATATTTGTTACATAAAAAACAGGAAGCAATGATCTTTTAATATAACATCCATATTTAAAATTTTCAAATATGAGAAACGGCTATTAATGTAAATATTATATATGTCATAATTGAAACTCATTAAATATGGCCATGTATATGTAATTATTTTTATAATAGTGGTTAATTGTGTTCTTTTTTCATTAGTAGGTAAATTTTAGTTGGGTGATTTTGATAGTTTGTAAAAGTTAGGGCATAAAATCATATTTAAAAAAGTTTTTTCAAAAGTCAAAAAAAAAAAAATCAAAAAAGACATGGTCAAACACAACTCCAATTCTAATTTCAACTTCAACTTCAACTCCAACTCCGAAAAATTTTAGTTTTCATGGATAAACGGCTACTAATATAAATAGTCTCGAGATAAAATACTAGTCCCGGGATAAAAAATTTGGTGCTTCGTTTGATTGCCTAATTCGGGATAACTTATTTCGGTACTAATAAATAGTACCGAGATAAGTTATCCCATAAATTTGGTGGGATAACAATCCTACCCTAAGTTATACTTGGGATAAAATTATAAAAAGACAAAATTACCTTTCAAATCCTTGATTATCACTTTATATATATATATATATATATATATATATATATATATATGTGTGTGTGTGTGTGTGTGTGTGTGTGTGTGTGTGTGTATTTATGTATGTATTACCTTACTACTATATATATAAGAGAGAACATGAGATTTTAGTAGTCCTCACATCACATTTTTTTGTCAATTTTATTCACAATTTAAATTTTAATTACTCTATAAATTTTTATTCATTTTGGTAAATTTGAACAATTATATGAGTTTATTAAATGCTACAAAAGTGATGAGTCATGGAAAAAAAATAGTGACACCATAAAAATTATTTATACAATCAAATTTAAAATTGATCCAAAGGTTTATTGTCTTTCTATTTTGTAGATATGTTTATTAATCTTATTTCAATTTTTTATTTTTTCTAACAAAATTATCATGGACAAGTAATTAAAGTATATTGACATTCTCTTTCTAACTTAATACATTCTTAATTATTAAATAATTTTTTTTTATATTTAGCTAAAAATATTTAAAAATTTAATTTTTTTAAAAATACAATTTGACTCTCCAAATATTAATGATACTAAATAATGAAAAATGTGAGTAATTCTTTTTCACATTTTTTGATGATGAATTTTTTTGACAAAAAATGAGATAATCAATATTTTATAGAATTTAGAACAAAATAAGTAATTTAACATGAAATATTAAAGTTTCATACACATTTAAAAAATATCAATATAAATTTCTTAACATGTATTTTAGGAAAAAGAAACTAATAATTTTTTAAAAAAATTAGTAACTTTTTAATTTCTTTTGTAGGATTTAATATGAAGGAAAATAATTAAGTTAAATATTGTGAAGGGTATTTTTGTAAATAAACTATCAATTCTTAAAAAGAATGTAATGCATATTATTTTTAGTACCACAAACCAAACAACTACTAAAAAGTAATACTAAGATAACTAATCTCATTGCAACTAATACCAGTAAAACTAATCCCAACATAACTTATTTTCCAACCAAACGACCTTTAAGACTTTTTGAATTTCATCATAGTTAATTGACCTGCAGTTTTACATCATTAAATCAGTTACCTATGATTAATTTACAGTTTTACCAGATTGGTGTAAGAGAATATCGTAGGCCTAGGGGTGGCAAACGAACGGATTGGATTGAATTTGGGCGGGTTAAATATGGATCGAGCAAAAATGATTTGGATTACAATATGCCCATATAAATATGGGTAAATATGGATTTGATCAAATATGGATTGGGTAAAAATGGTTCAACCCACTTTAACTACTAAAGTGAAAAACATAAACTTCTATATCATATCAATTTTTTTTCAGTTTGTTTTTTTCTAGTTTTTTTCTCTCTCTTCTATATGCAGCCTCTAGTTTTATTTTTTCATTTTTTCATTTTTTTATTTTTTTTCATTTCTTTTTTTTCTCTCTCTTCTATCTCTACCCATTGCTTCTCTTTTTTTTTTCTTTTCCTTTTTAGTCTCCTTTTTTTCTATTTTTTATTTTGTTTTTACTTCTTTCTCATTTTTTTTTCTTTTTTCGTTGTATTTTATGTTTTATACTTTTATTATTTTTGAAGAACATGATTAAGTCGAGTACAAATTATGGATGATGACTGAAATATCATAACCACTCAGTATATTTGTATTTACCATCATTTTTTTCTTTATCCTTTTCTCCTTTTTCATTATTTTTTCTCTTTAATTTTTTTGTATTTTTTTTTCTATTCTTTCTTTACGTTTTTTTCTCTCTTCTATCTCTAACTTTTACCTCTCTTTCTTCTTTTTTCTCTTTTTTTTATTTTTTTTATTTTTGGTTTTATTTTTTTGTTTTTTGTGATAACGAAAATACTCTAAGTGCATATTGATTTATATTCGCCCATCATTTATAATTTGTGTAAGTACACTCAAGTGGACTCCACCTAATGGACAGATACAAAGATAGTATCCTGAAAGATCTTGAGATTACATTCATCAAACTAAATATCTTTAGTAGTCGCAAATTGATATAAAAATACTAATGACACATTTGCATTGAATGATACATTGTATATTTATATATTTTAGTCTCGATTGTATATAAATACTAATGATAAATTATACATATTGATAACTAAGCTATTCAAATACAAATAATAAAATTATTTGAATTATGTAGTACGATACAAATAAATTTAAAGTTAAAAAAAATTAAAAAATATAAAATGCAATGAAAAAAAAATGAGGAAAAAAATATAAAAAATGAAGAAAAATGACGAACCAAGAATGAAAAATGGGAAAATGGAAATACAAAAAAAATGCGAAGAAAAAAGAAATAAAATTGAAAAAGAAAAAAAATGATGAAATAGAAGAAAGAAAAAAGTGTAATAAACGAGTAAAAAATAAGTGAAAAAACAAAAAAATGAAAAAGAAAAAAAATTAAATTAAAGGAAAAAGGAAAGAAAGAAATTGTAAATTAAAGGAAAAAGAAAGAAAAAACAAAAAAGAAATTAGAAAAGAAAAAATAATAATAAATGAATGAGACTATGGATTATATTTAATTGATAAGAGATGTTATAAATTATATGGGCTAAATGAAATAATTAGAAGTTTAAATTAATTAATCCAAGTAGGTCTCAAGTGAATATGAATGATGAAATAAGAATGAGAAAGGGAAAAACAAAAATAATACAAAGAAAAAAAATAGATGAAAAAATGAGAAAGAAAAAAAGAAATTATAAGAAACGAGTAAAAAATGAAAAAAATGAAAAAATGAGAAAGCAAAAAAGAAATTATAAGAAACGAGTAAAAAATGAAAAAAATGAAAAAGCAAAAAAGTAAATTAAAGGATTAAAAAACAAAAAAAAAAAGGAAGAAAAGAAACTAGAAAAGAAAAAAAAACTGAAATTTTAAGCATAGGTGGGTGATCTCTGTATTTAAATGGGTACCTATATTTTATCCATTTTGTTCATATTTGTGTGAGCTTTTAAAATGAGTTGAAGTTCATATTTACCCATTTAAAATATGAGTAATCCAATTCAATAAATATAGATTAAATGAACTTTTTTCACAAATATAGGCTGAAATTGTCAGTCCTACGTAGGCCTTACGACTGAAACTTAGCGCACTAAAATGCACTTAATTAGTTAGGCTGATGCTAACATCATTAGTCCTAAAATATATTTCCTCCGTCCAAAATTTTTTAATTTGATTTCTCATTTTACTTATCTTTTTTCATTAATCAAGATATAAACATATAAACATCATTTAATTGGAATACTATGGTAAATTAGTCATGTTATTAATTATTTTTGTTAATTAATGTATCATCTCAATTTGGGACGAGTAATAAGACAAAACTCACCAAAGAATTACTAATAGAGTTGACTTGTAAACAATAAATAGCTACTTGATAGTCGCATGGATACTAAATTGTCCAATACAATCATTTTCTTTTTTCTTTTTCTACCTTACTCAATGTAACAATTACTCCCTTCTCCTTCATCACTCTCAACACGATGTGAGTCTGAGTTAATCGTTCCAGCAATTGCTACTCCTCGAGAAATAAAGCATCTCTCAAACATAGACGATCGAGATGGTCTACGTTTTCACATATCAAATTTATTTTCTTACGAATGCAACCCTTCGATGGAAGGGATAGATCCTGCTAAGGTGATTAAAGATGCATTATCCAAAACACTAGTGTTTTACTATCCATTAGCTGGTAGGCTAATTGAAGGGCCTAATGGAAAGCTTATGGTGAATTGTAATGGTGAAGGGATATTCTGTACAGAAGCCTATGCAGACGTGGAACTTGAGATGCTAGGAGAATCAATAAAACCTCCACGTCCATACTTGGAGGATCTTTTGTACAATGTACCAGGTTCTGATAGGATCATTCATTGTCCTCTTATGTTGATTCAGGTACATTATCATATACTTTGCAGTGGTATTATTACTATTAGATACGACTTACGAGGTAGGAAAAAAAGACTTATGGAATTTATTGTTTTAAATATTTCGTAACATTTACTCCATATGACTAAACTTTTGATACCTCCGGTTTAAACACGTCATAATATTTGTTCGGTTATAAAATCTTTTCATATTGAGGATAAAATAGGAAGTATCAAGGTTAATTATTTCTAAATTTGAAAGTCTATCGTTCTTTTTGAAATAGAGAAGACGAAAATTTGTCCGATTTAAACTGAAATAGAGGAAATACTATTATTTTGGGTAAACTATACTAGTACATTTGCTTTTTAATTTTATTTCTGTTTGCCGTATTAACTTAACGCTTCTTTTTTGTCAATTCATAAAACAAATGCCTGTGGTAATATAATATATGATATTTGAACAGATAACTCGTTTTACTACCTGTGGTAGATTTGCAGTAGCTGTAAGAGTTAATCACATCATGGTTGATGCCTTTGGCTTAGTTTTATTTCTAAATGCAGTAAGTGATTTCGTGACATGCAAAGCTTCCACTGTTCCTTTTATCATGCCCGTTTGGCAATGGGAAATCCTAAATGCAAGGACACCACCACGCATTACATGCAAGAATAGAGAGTTTGAAGAGAAAGCTGAGTCAACAAATGCATGGTTAGTGATGGAAAAAGAGTTAATTCAACGCTCGTTCTTCTTTGGTCAAGAGGAGATAGAAGCTATTCGCAGACAAGTTTCAACAATTCATCGTTCAAATGGAAGATTTGAGTTACTAACCTCTTTTTTGTGGAAATACTGAACAATTTCACTCAATCAAAATCCTGAAGAGATTGTGCGTATGACATATTTTGTTACAGTCCGTGGGAGGTTTCGACATTTGAAAATACCACATGGATATTATGGTAATGCATATGCTTGTCCAGCAGCAGTTGTCGAAATCAGGAATTTTAAGTACATATCCGTTGACGTATGCTCTTGAATTAATCAAGAAAGCCAACGATCAAGTAAATGAAGAG
This sequence comes from Capsicum annuum, assembly GCF_002878395.1. Taxonomy (NCBI): domain Eukaryota; kingdom Viridiplantae; phylum Streptophyta; class Magnoliopsida; order Solanales; family Solanaceae; genus Capsicum; species Capsicum annuum. The sequence continues at coordinate 27,652,207 of NC_061111.1, forward strand.
TATTTTAGATATATGGTAGATCTTATGGTTATTAAGGGGAGACCTGGTATAACACAATCTTGGAATTTTAGTATTTCAAACACAGTTCATGTAGGATTTGATAAGGTTGATTTTGGATGGGGAGAACCAAAATATGGAGGGGCTGTTAAGGCTGATTCTTTCTTTAGTTTCTATGTGGCTTGTAAAAATAACAAAGGGAAAAGGGGAATTTTGACAACAATAAGCTTACCTCCAAGAGCAATTGAAAGATTCCAAGATGCTATAGATAAATTGACTTCAAATGTCAAGGAAGTACCAAAACTTTAAGGTGGAATTTGGATTGGCAAATAAATTTGTGTGTTCTTTCCAATTGATCAATCATCAATTTCTATTAATTTGGATATAGTTATTATGAAATAATTCATTTTGCTTATGTTGGAACAATATTATGAAATAATTCATTTTGCTTATGTTGGAACAAAATTAACTGAAGTAACGGATAAAGTTATTGTCATATGACTAGAATGTCACGGATTCAAGCCTTAAAAACAGCTTAGTAAGACTACATACAATATTCCCTTATGGTTGGGCCCTTCCTTGGACCCTACACATAGTGGGAGCATTAGTGCACCAAGTTGTCCTTTTTTTAAGTGTTGGAAAATTTGTATTTTATAGAAAAATAGGCCCTTAGTAGGGTCAACTGAGTTTCCCTTGTTATGTAACCGAACCGTGATTTATGGACATTTTCTTTTTTCTAAAAGATACAGTCACTGTGTGGAGCCTGGTAAGTAGTAACTGTATTTGTAATTCATATCAACATTACGTGCTCAAATACAGTACATACACCGGCTAGCCAGCTAGAAAGGTAGCTACAAATTGTAAATTTCAAAATTGTACTTAGGGAAGCCTATTTTCGCATATATTATAGCTATTTTTGAAAGGTGCTCTTTCTAGCAGTAACAATAAAACAAGTGATGAAAAATGAGGACATAATTCTTTTCATCAAGGCCGCCATTTCTTGTAATGAAGATTTTGGTGTAACAATTACACGAACACTGGTTTTGCACAGTATGGTGAGCATTGGGGGAAGATGAAGAAGACTTGCATCGTGAACATTCTAAGCGCTAAAACATGTTCACTCCTTTTAATCACTTCGAAAAGAAGAGTTTTCGGACCTTATGAAATGATTAAACATACGAGCTGGAATAGAATCCCCTGTTGATTTGACAAAATGTTGCATGTGACACTGTATAGTCTAGTCGCTGGAGCAGCGTTCGGTAAAGAATAATTAAGATGAAGAATTGTTCATTTCACTTATACAAGAAGGTGGAAAATTGGCAGCAGGATATAATGTAGCTGAGTGTTTTTTTCTTCGTTTAAGTTGCTTCATGGAATACGTGGAATACAGGGGAAACTTCGAAATTTGCATATAAAAGCAGATAGAATACTGGAGGATTTTATACTTAAAACATATATAGTAGCAACAAGCAATGGCGTTGGCACCTCAAATGATCAGAATTTATTGGATGTCCTTTTAAGATTTCAGAGGGAAGAAAATCAAATAACTCAAGACAATATGAAAGCAGTTATCCTGATAAGTTAAAAGAATCATACTACTAGTGTTAAAGCAGGTTGTCTACCTTATTTCCCAATTACGTACTCCGGCCATTCACTTTATGTGACATCTTTTTCTTTAAAAAAATAGGGTTGTTTTCTGTACTTTGTAGCAATTTAGCTTTAAAATGTCATTTTCATCCTTTATGGGATGATTTATAGTTACACATACGTGTTGCTTATTCTAAACTATAAGTTTCAAAAGTGTTTCTTTCTTTTTTAAATTATGTGTCCAATCAAACACTATCACATAAATTAGTATAGAAGCGGTACTACTTTCACTAATTGTGGTCAATTACTTGTAGATGATCTTCATGGTGTTAAAATTATTTTACATTGTCAGTATATAAAAGTTAAATTTATTATAGATTGAGCAATTTCTTACTTTTGTATGTATTGTCAGGACATGTTCGGTGCTGGTTGTGAAATATCAGCAACAGTCATTGTTTGGGCAATGACAGAGTTGCTCAATAACCCAAGTGTCTTAGAGAAAGCCTAAGAAGAAGTCAGAGAGGTGTTCACTGACAAAAGCTCTGTGGATGAAACAAACTTTGATAAATTAAAGTACTTAAAATCAGTTATTAGACACTAAGGTTACACCCTCCACTCACTTTCTTATTTCCAAGAATAAGCAGGGAAAGAAGTGAGATCAATGGCTATGATTGGGCAATTGGAAGAGATCCGAAATATTGGGAGGAGACAGAGTGCTCTAAACCGGAGAGATATCTTGATAGTTCGATGGTTTTTATTGGGAATAATTTCGAGTACATTCCATTTAGTGCAGGCCCAGGCATGTCATTTGGTTAGCAACTCTTGAGCTTCCATTAGCACTTCTTCTTTACCATTTTCATTGAGAGTTACCAATTGGGATGAGCCATCCATCAAGACTTGGATATGACTGAGAAATTTGGTTTATCTGTCACAAGAAAACATGATTTGCATGCAATTCCTATTATCTCTAAATCTTTAACCAATTAATGATAAATAAATCACTGATAGTGGAAACAACTTCTATATTTTTGACACAATTTAATTGCGAGTTAGCACTTCAAATTCTCTACCACCATATCAGACTGGAGACGAAAGACTATAACCCCAGGATAATTACTTTGTAGCAAACGACCCCTAAAAGGTTCATTAGTTCTTCTTTGTAATTACTATGAATCCGTACAAAAAAAGGTTTTTATTACTCTCTGGTTTCCTGCAATAGTAATTGTCCGTCTACTTACAATGATGTCACACTACTCACAAAACTTTAAGAACTAGTGTCAAAAATGTGAATGATGCCTGACTATCAACGTGTTGAATTGATTTTAATATTTGTGTGGGCATTAGACTTTTGAACATTTTTATTATTGAACCTGATCTATTCTCCAAGACGTTGACAGCTTCTTCAAGTAATTAGAAGCCCTTTAGGACTCTACTGTATTTACCATCTAGTAGTTGTGTTCACGTAGAAGACTAATGTCTCGTTGTACTATATATTCATCGTGTATGCGTATGAATCAATGTAGACCCAAAAACCTTTTGGTCCTATAATCTGTAACTTAATATGGTATCCGACGCCAGTTCGGTCTCCTCTCCTACTTCATCCTTCCTGCCATGTCTTCCTCCTCCTCCAATTCCCTAAACAATGCTCATCACTTTATTTCAGTTAAGCTCACTTCCAAAAGTTACATATTCTGGAAGACGCAATTATTGCCTTTCTTGTGAGGCCAAAACCTCCAAGGCTTCATTGACAGATCAAAGCAATGTTCACCTGTTGTTCTTTCTATTGAAGGTTTGGATACTACTACATCCAACCCAGAATTTGCTACTTGGATCCAATAGGGTTAAATCATCATAAGTCTGCTAATATCTTCCCTCTTTGAAGAAACGATTCCTATAGTAATTGGATTGAAACCTTCCAAGGATATTTGGGATACTCTAGCAGTTGCCCTATCTTCTCCTTCTAAAACCTCAGATTTTAATATTTATATGTCTAAAGGGTTGAGAGCAGATTTCAAAGATATTGTCACCACTTTGTCTGCCAGACCCGAACCCGTTTCACATTTTGAACTCCTTAGCCTATTGTTAAATCATGGGTTTATTAATGGGTCCTCCATGACTTCTCTCTCCCTCATTCCACGTGACTCGTCAAATCCACCGGCAGCCAACATTGCTCAACGCGCCTTTAATAATGGTGATAGGCAGAACACTGGACACATTATGAATTCTAATAACACTTACAAAGGTCGCAGCAGAGCGTATAGGGCAGAGGGGGACGAGGTGGTCGTCATCAATACCCGCGTAATGCCTACGGAAATAATTATTCTAATACTCCTCAACCTTGGAATTGCGATGGTGATGGACGTACAAGATGACAAATCTGCAATGGAACTAATCACCAAGCTTCCACTTGCTTTCAACGCTACAATCACATTATGAACCCATCTGCTCATTTCACTCATCGTGCACCGATTCCATTGACTCAAAATTGGTTTTCGGACTCAGGTGCCACCCATCATATTGCACCAGATCTCTCCGGCTCACACATGTTAAGGAATATAAAGGATCGAATCAACTTCATGTTGGTAATGGACAAGGTTTGCCAATCCAAAACACTGGTAGTGCTGCTTTCTCAAATTTTTCTAATCAAAAACATTCTTTAAATAACATACTTCATGTTCTATCTATTACTAAATACCTTTTTTCTGTTCAACGATTTACTCGTGATCATAATACTTTCTTTGAATTTTATCCTAATTATTTTCTTTTCAAGGATCGGGACTTCAAGACTCTTTTTTTTCGGTCGGAGTAATGATGGCCTCTACTCCATCTCTATTAAGTCACAATCCTCCAGTTCTCCTTCAGCACTTTCGGCTACCAAAGCTTCTTCTACCTGCTAGCATCCCTGTCTGCAACATCTGTATCAAAAAGTCCTCAGTCAAGTTTTACCCACACATTAGCTTTCTAGTTCTAGTTATAGATTAAATAATTTATGTACTTCTTGTCAACTTAGCAAGTCACCTAAGTTGTCTCTTCCAATTTGCACTAATAAAAGTACTTCTCTGTTGCAACTTAATTTTGCTGATGTTTGGGGTCATGCTCATTTTCTATCTTCTCATAGCCATCGTTATCTACTTGTTTTTGTTGATGATTTTTCTAGCTATACATAGTGTTATCCACTTTTTAGAAAATCTGACGTCTTCTCAATTTTTAATCAATTTCAAGTTCTTGTTAAAAGATAATTTAACACAAATTAAGTTAATTCAAACTGACAGGGGAGGTGAATTTCATTCTTTATCACCTCTTTGTGCAAAATTAAGCATTGTTCACCATTTTTCCTACCCCTATACTTATGAGCAATAAGGAAAGGTTGAATGCAAACATAGACACATTGTCAAAACTGGATTGAGCCTCATGGCACACAGTTCCACTCCTTTGAGATATTGGCATTTTGCCTTTGACACTGCTGTTTACGTGATTAATCGTCTTCTACCTCAACTAATGATTAGAAATCACCTTTCGAGGTTGAGTTTCACACATCACCACATTATCACTTTCTTAAAGTGTTTGGATGTCTCTGTTTTTCATATCTTTGTCCCTACAATCATCATAAAATTAATTTTCAAAGTTAGCCCTATGTATTTTTATGGTATAGTCCAACGCACCATGGTTATAGATGACTTGACACATGCACTAGTCGTCTCTATATAGCCAAACATGTTCAGTTTAATGAAACTACATTTCTGTTTGCCAGCAAGTCTATTCTTGGTCCCCCACCTTCGGTCTGTACACAATCTTGGGCATCTTCACCTATCATTTTGTCCAATTCACAATCTTTTCGGTCTACAGTTTCTTCACCACCCATGAATCCCAACAACTCTCCAATATTAACTAGTTCACACTCTACTGAATATCTCTCTTAGTTGAGTCTATCTCCTTGTACAGTTCCTACTCTCCCTATTCCTTTAGATTGCACAGTTCTACCTACACTTGTAGTTGACTCTTCCATGTCTCCAACGACTAGTAAACCCCCTCCACCTTCATCTATCACATCCCAATAGCCTATTTCCAAACTCATGCCAAGTTCCACTAACCCATTCCAAAGAACTCATGCAATGCAACTACATCCAGCATCTAAACATAAACCAACCGCTCACCTTGCATTCAAATCTGTTGCTATCCTATTTTCCCCTCCATCCACTGAGCCTACAAACTTTACTGATGCCACAAAATTTTTTAGATAGGCGCAGTGCTATGTTGACTGAGATGACAGTCCTATTTAAAAATCAAACTTGGTCATTGGTTCCATTTCATCCCTCCATGAATGTTCTAAGGTGCAAATAGACTTTTCATATCAAACGGAACTCTATTGGAGCCATTGAGCGCTACAAAGCTCGCTTAGTTGCAAAGGAATTTTATCAGGCTGTAAAACCCACTACTATCCGCATTATTTTGTCTTTGGTTATAACATATGGCTGGCCGCTACGTCAACTGAACATTCAAAATGTCTTTCTACATGGTGAGATCCAAAAGTATGTTGGCATGGCTCAACCTTAAGGATTTGTTCACCCTCAGTTTCCTATTCATGTATGTAAGCTTCATAAATCTCTTTATGATCTTAAACAGGCTCCACGAGCATGGTATAAGAAGTTTCACCAATTTCTCCTTACTGTTGGCTTCACTTCCTCTAAAATTGATATTTATTTATTTATTTACTCGCATTCCAATGTTGCTTTCTACTTATTGGTCTATGTAGATGATATTGTACTCACAGGTAACAATACTTCATTTCTTGTTTTCTTTACTCAAGAGCTTGTCCGTGTGTTCTCCATTAGAGAGTGTGTTCTCCATTAGAGATGTCGGCTTATTGCAATATTTTCTTAATGTTCAAGTGTCTCACTTGGGATTGGCCTTTGGTTCTCTTAGTCTCAATATATCCATGGTATACTCATTAAAGCTGGGATGCTTCAGTGTAAACCTCTCAGTACTTCCATGGCCACCAATGTCAAGTTCCATAAGAATGGCAGTCCAATTTTCGATGACCCAAGTCTTTACAGGCAGGTGGTTGGTGATCTTCAGTATATCACTCTCACGAGACCAGATATATCATTTGTGGTGAACAAAGTGTGTCAATTTATGCACAATCTATCTGTAAATTAATAGGCTGCTGTAAAACGCATTCTCTGTTATCTCAGCACAGCAAGAATATGTCATTTTTCCTTTCAAAAGCTTCTAATCTTCACTTGTAGGCATTCACTGACTTTGATTGGGCTGACAACATAGATAATCATAAATCTACTGGTGGCTATGCAATCTACTTTGGTCCAGATCTGATCTCATGGTCCTCCCGTAAACAACGAATGGTGGCACGATCATCTACAGAGTCTGAGTACAAAGCTTTAACAGATGCTGCTGCAAAATTAACATGGTCTCAGTCACTAATGTTCGATCTTGGTCTTCAACTATCCCGTGCTCCTATCCTTTGATGTGATAATATCGGTGCAGCATACATGTCGATTAATCCTATTTTTCACTCTCGCACAAAGCATGTTGAGATAGATTTCCATTTTGTGTGGGATAAAGTTGCAAGACACGACCTTCTCATCCAGTTTCTCGCCTCTAAGGATCAGATAGCTGACGGCCTCACAAAACTGATATCTACAACACGATTTCACTTCTTACGAGACACACTGAATGTGAAGGACCCACCTTCAGTTTTCAAGGAGGGTATTGAACCTAATCTATTGTCCAATACGTTGATAGTTTCTTCAACTAATTAGAAGCCTTTTAGGACTCTATTGTATTTACCATCTAGTAGTTGTGTTCACGTAGAAGATTAATATCTCGTTGTACAATATATTCATCGCGTATGCTTGTGAATCGATGTAGAGCCAAAAACCTTTTAGTCCTATAATTTGTAACTTAACATTTATCATAAAATTTCACAACATTTGTATAACTATCAAAAATTCTCATTAAGATTAAAATAGAAGTCTAAATTAATTATTTTCAAAAATAAACTATATTATAATATGTCATACTTTTTACAACAAATTAATAAGAAATAATATTACATAAATGAAAATGGAGCACTATAATAAGTGGTTGACCACTAATATGTTCAATTTTTACAGTGTACTCTCTGTAATGTAGTGTTGAAAATTATTTTTAGTTACTGCACTAATTTTTAGGAAAATAAGTTTACTAGTTTTATGATGAATTTGAATTTTAAACATTTGTTAGTTTGTTTAGTTGTTGAGATATTCTAGGTTATTTTGAATTTTAAATTATGCAGATTTTTATTTTATGTTGGCTATTTAAAGCCCCTCAATACTTAATAAAATTATTGAAAGCTTGTGAAAGCTTATTGAAAATCATTTTAACCCTTTTTTGCAGCCCCGTCTTTTTTTAAAAAAAAAAAAACAACAACAGTGGTATCAGAGCCTCATTGATCTGATGAGGTCTGTGAGTTCTTCCAAAGCGCTACCATACTATTTTTTAACCCATAAGGGCTACCTTTTAACCTGTAAGGGCTTCCTTTTTAACCTATCAAGACTATTTATTTTAACCCGTTAGGGCTACCATTTTCAACCCGTGCCTATTTCAAAGCATAAGGCTATTTTCAATCAAAAAGATGTCAAACAGCAGTCTCTCTTTGAATGTCCTAAAAATTTTCACCGACAAAAAGTATCAAATTTGGTCTGTGAAGAAATCATATTTTGAAACCTACCCTTTATTTGATGTTTTGATGGATGAAAAATCCTTACAACATTTTGCAAAGTCTACGAAAATACTTTCAAACAAGGCAAGATTGTTGATGGTGTTTTTCCATCAAAGAATTAAAAAAAAAAAAAGATCAATATCAAAAAGAAAAAGTGCAAGTTCAAAAAAATGAAATTTAGCACCCACTGCCAAAGTAAAAATTAAGAAGGAACAGTTTTTCAAATCCCAGTAACTAAAGCAAAAGGAGGAGTATTAAAAATTACTTTTAGTTACTGCATTAGTTTTTAGGAAAATAAGTTTACTAGTTTTAAGATGAATTTGAATTTTAAATGTTTGTTAGTTTGTTTAGCTGTTGAGATCTTTTAGGTTATTTTGAATTTCAAATTATGCATATTTTTGTTTTATGTTGGCTATTTAAAGCCCCTCAGTGCTTAATAAAATTATTGAAAGCTAGTGAAAGCTTATTGAAAGCTATTGAAAGATTTCAATTCATTGAGAGTCATTTTAACCCCTTACTTAGTTGTCATTGAATGTACTTTGGCTTTATTTAAGATCCCTCACACCCTAATTACATATCTAAAGAAACCTAGAAGGTGGTAAAATTTGCTCATGAAATTATTATCTGTCCAAGTTTCAGCGTTTTTTTGACTCATTCATTTATTGGCTCAGCTTTTAGCCCATCAAAATCCAGTAGATATGAACTCAAATTGCTTATGAGAAATTTTATCAAAATATTTTCAAAAGACGCATTTATATTTGATATGTTATATAAAGCCACAATAAAAAAATAGTTTATCAAGTACTAAAAGAAATCATAAATGAACAAACAAAGCAATTAAAATTTGAAAAGAATTTTAGTTCAACTCATTTCTGCCAACCCTTTTTAACCTATCCAAATATAGATCCAACCCAAACTTCCATCTTGTTGGCTAGAGTTCGATTTTCTATATTGTAATGTCTTTCTCATCCCCTTTTTGTTTTTCAAGGAAAAACAAAACAAAACAAAACCTGTCCATTTGATACCTATGTGTACATCATTGTCAAGATATTATTAAGAGCAAAAAGTAGGAAAAAGTTGGTATTGCTGCATAAAACTAGCAAAGGGCTTGTTAAGTTTGGTATTTTCGCTTTATTTAAGAAGAAAAAGAGCATTTTGATTCTTAAATAGTGTAAGACATGAAGCAGAAGTTTAGTTGAGAAATAGCTTTATCTCTAGGAAAAGAAGATACTTAAACCTTACCCAACAATTAAAGCCAAGTACCTCAAAACATGAACCCACCACACCTCCTCCCTCTAACACCTTCTAAATACCCTTCACACATCTAGTCTAGACTAGGAAAAAACCTTTGTCCTCCTCCACATGATGTCACTCTGTGGCAACCTATCACCACTCCCAACCACCACCTACTAGTCAAGCACAGACAAAAGCCAGTCATAGTAAGCTATCAGTCTCAAGAAGAAGTTGACACCTACCCATCAAGCAGAGACGAAAGTTGACCTTAGTGATCTGACGGTGTTGAGTGAAAGTTGACGGAACAATAAGTCGACCTTATTGATCTGACAGTGCTGAGTAGAACCTGCAAGCAAAGACGAAGTTGGCCTTAGTGATCTGACGGTGCTGGGTGAAAGTTGAAACCTACAAGCAAGGACAAAAATTGGTCGCAGTGATCTAACTGTGCTGAGTGGAAGGATCGTTGCTCAACGAGTTCAAGTTACTACTCATACAAATGCCAAAGCCAGTTTTAGGACCAGAACGGCGCACCAACCCCTTAATTTGGTGTGCAGCCATAATCTGCACACTCTTGACCATAGCCGTGATCATCACGGGTATGGTCGTATTCATTGGCTACATGGTCATTAGACCAAAAGTCCCACAAATGAGTGTAGTAAGTGCCCATTTAGACAAATTCTCCTATGACATGGCTAGTGTCCTAGTAGTCAGAGTCTCAATTGTTATCAAAGCTGAAAATGACAATTCAAAAGCCCACGCAAGTTTCTACGCAACAAGTTACACACTTAGTTTCCATGGTGTTAAAATAGCATATTTGAATGCTGCTCCTTTTGATGTCCCTTCAAATAGGTCAATTGACTTGTATTATCCAGTCGAATCGTCGCCGATACCATTGAAACCTGAAGAAGGAGAAGTTGCTGAACTCTATTTGAGGAGAGGACAAGTTGTTTTTGATATAAGAGGGAATACAAGAACTAGATGGAGAGTAGGGATACTTGGTTCTGTTAAGTTCTGGTTGCACTTAAATTGTCAACTTAAGTTTCCTTTGAATGGAACTACAATTTACCCAAGATGCAGCACAAAGTCCAAATGAGATGTTGGAGTTCAACTTAGGTATTTTGTTTAATAGTTATTCACTTTGATTGCATGATTATAGAGTATTATGGCAAGATAAGGGTGCTACTTGTTTGGCCTTTCCTCGAAGCTCACGCATATAGCAGAAATTTTCCTCGAAGCTCATGCATATAGCAGAAATTTAATGCACCAGATTGCTCAATGCTACTTACCTTCTTGTTTTGCTTATCTTTTTTTTGGTACTACCAAGATGTCCCTTTTTCTGGATGTAATTAGATTCTTGAAAGAAGTAATCATCAATATTCAGCCTTGAGAAAATTATACGATATGCTCTACTGTCTAACTCCTTTTAGCCCTTTGACCCTGAATACTATTTTGGATATGTAAAATTTGTTTTAACTAGTGTTTGTTTATTAGATTGACTCATTATTTTAGTTTCAAATTTAAATTTCAAAAATAGGTTCTGAGTTTTTAAAAATTTCCGCTTACAAAACCCTAATTTTAATTTCGTGTCCAGACACAACTTTAACTTTCAAAAACTTTTTTGAACTTAACTTCATATACGAGTTGTGACCCGAATTTTGTTGATCCGACCTTGAAAGTTTCGCGGTGCGACCCATGTTTCTGATTTTCAATGAGGTCTGTGGTGGTAGCATAGGGATGATCCCGGAGTCCATATATTTTTGGGCCTACACCTATTTGTACGCACATATTATTTAAGTACGATTTAGCGGGCAGTTATCGGATTATTCAGAAATTACATCACTTTACATTGTACTCCTCTTCTTTCATAGTGAAATTCCTCTGCCTTTGGGTGGTTTTTCCCGTAAATATTTCCACATAAATCTGTGTGTTCTTGTTTTCTTTCTACTTGTGGTTTGCTTTATTTCTGCCCCATTCATGACAACCATTAATATATTTTTCAAATTGCAATTAAATTATGTCGAAGCCGCTAAATTACGTCTTTCTTCGGGAGAGAGGATTGACATTCTCCTTTGTAATTCATATTATTTATATTTTTTAAAATTGTTATCCACTACTCGATTAAGATATTTAATAGCCTAAATCTTACTACAAGGTGTTTGTTTAAGTTGTCCTTGCTCCCTGCCTTCAATGTTACTGCATTTAATTAAAATCCCACTAATTGAAGCAGCAGCATATATTTAGATGAATTAGAGAAAAAGAAACAATAACAAAATGGCTTCTTATTTTGTAAAATATCAAATATTTGAAAACAAATTCAAAAATCAAAAGTGAGATTGATCTTACATTTGAAAAAGGAAAATTTATTTTTTATATTCCAAAGAAGGACAAAAGGTGAAAAAAAAAAAAGACCTCTTCTTAATGAAGAAGTAAGAGAACAATTTGAAGTTTGCTACGTAGTAGGCACTTTTTTAAAAGTCTATAATATATACTTTTGTGGTCTCAAATTAAGTACTGTCAAAAGTTTATGAAAAAAATTAATACTTATGTTTTTCTAACTATATCTTTAACTCCATTTCCTTAATACCATTCAATTTTCAAAAGATATTTATTAAATAAGATCTATTCCAGTAAATTATATAATATTTATTATTTTTTTTAATTAATTAATATAATTTTACAAAATTAATACTTATTTTGGGAACGAGCTGTGGGACACTAAGAAAACGAAACAGCAGAAAGCCATTGTGCTGAAGCTTTTTGCCAACCTTGTCCAAAAGCAACGGAAAGTGAGCTTATTTAGTGGCCCATACATGCATGTCTGCTCTCGCCTTAACCATTAAGTTACTTGAGAAAATTAAAGGAAAGATGTTTTTAAGTCTTGAACGAAGAATTGGTGATATTGACCAACTTAAAGGGACAAACGTCATTAGGAAACTTGATCAAGTTAATTGTGGACTTGATTAATATTTTCAAAACTTTCTAATCTTTTCAAAAATACAAATCAACCCACACTCCCTTAATCCAAATCAACTGTCTCTCCTATCTCTCTTGACAGCTTCTCTCAATTCTCTCCCAACCAACAGTTCTGCAAAATTCTTCCTTCAATCCCCGGCGACTTCAACCTTCGGCGTTCCCTTTCGTCTTTCAACCGTCAATCAACGTGAAGACTTCTCCGGCGACAACAACTTCGAGTTCTTCGTCGTCCCATTTCTTTTTTCACAGGTAAAAAATTATGAAGAAACAGAGGAACTTGAGTCAACTACTCTTCTAGTATTGGTTAACAATTTAAATATTTCTAGCTTAAATTTGAAATGTGGACTGAATAAAATCCTAATTTCTAGCATTTCTTCTTCTTGTGGTCGAACTTTTGATTCGAATTTGTTGGTGATTTTTTGTCACAGTTGTTGTTTTTAATGTGTGTGTGTGTGTGATGTGTTGGTGTTGCTGGGTTGATTTGTTGTTTGTCTTGGTAAAAATGGTGTTGCAACAGATGAAACATCTGATACAATAGATGAAACATCTTATACGACAGATGAAAATATCTGATACAACATATGAAAACATCTGATGCAATAGATGAAATCTGATGCAACTATGAAAATCTGATGCAATAGATGACAATCTAACAGATCATTCATCTGTTGCGACAGACGACTCTTCTGTTTGGAAGAAATCTAAACAATATTAATCTAACAGATAACTCATTTTGCAACAGATGAGTGATATATCTCAACAGATCAGTGATCTATTTTATTATTTCCAATGGATTACTCATTTGTTGCAACAGGTTGGTTATATGTTGCAACAGATAACCTTCCTAGTGCAACAGATGAGTAATCTATTTTTACTGTTTCCAACAGATTACTCATCCATTGCAACAGGTTGGTTATATGTTGCAACAGACAAACTACCTGGTGCAACAGATTAGTGATCTATTTTTATAGTTTCTAGTGGTTTACTCATCTATTGCAACGGTTAGTTATTTGTTGCATCAGATAAAATACCTGATGCAGCAGATTAGTGATCTATTTTTATGGTTTCCAACGGATTACTCCTCTATTGCAACAGGTTGATTATATATTGCAATAGATAAACTACTTGGTGCAATAGATTTGTGATTTATTTTATGGTTTTCAATGGATTACTCATCTGTTGTAACAAATTGGTTATATGTTACAACAGATAATCTACCTGGTGCAACAGATTAGTGATATGCTTTTACTATTTCCAACAGATTACTCATCCGTTGCAATAGGTTGGTTATTTATTGCAATAGATAAACTACCTAGTGCAACAAGTTAGTGATCTATTTTTATGATTTCCATCGGTTTACTCATTCGCTGCAACGGTTGGTTATATGTTGCATCAGATAAAATATCTGGTGCAACGGATTAGTGATTTATTTTTATTGTTTTCAACGGTTTACTCATCTGTTGCAACAGGTCATTATATATTGCAACAGATAACATCCTGGTGCAACAGGTGTGTGGTCTATTGGAACTGTTATTTTATCGTTATGCATGTTAGATTTACTGTTATTCTTTTTTAACTATGCATTAATTAATTATAATTTATTTTATGTTCCTGTTAATTTAAGATAATATAGCTCCCAAAAGAAAAGAAACTGAATCAAGTCCAAATAAAGGAACAAGTGCAGCAGTTCGGCTATATCCACCACTCTATGAGCTTACTTTACAAGAGTTATCTCTATCAGGAGCAGAAGATAATGAACACGGGGAGGAGGAATGTTTCAAAAGAGATCATCCAAATGCTAATAGTTCTTCCACTGAAGAGTTGGTCAAAAGTTTCGGCATTGATTGTTATCCTATAAGAATGCAGTGCGGTGGTGCCACAGATTTAACGGGTGATTTCGTGGTTAAGTCAGCCATGGGAAAATCTTTCGACGCCTTCAGAAAAGTACTTCGAGAACAAAAATTGGATTCTTCTTTCAGGGAAAGCTACTTTGGACGATATCTTAATTTGTCGGAGGACAATAATGCTCATTTCCAGATAAAAATGGTATACAATCTTCTCAAGCATAGGTTTGTGTATGAAAACAATGATAAGATGGATGAGGTGTGGATAAATTACTGTGGCATGACTGTTTGCTTTGGTTGGAAGGAGTTTGCCATAGTTACTAGACTAAAATGTTATCCTCCTTCTCCTTCTCAAGTTATACCTACTTTGATCCAAAAAAAGCACCCCGCATACCTAAAAAAGGAAAAGGCAAGTCGAGTGATCGTGATGACCTGGTGTCCATTATTGGTCCAAGCTTTAAAAATAAAAAATTTGACAGAAGCATTGAAAGGTAAAGGACTCTCAAAGAACAACAAGCAATCATTGTGTTTGGTTTGGTTTGTACATAATATTCTTTGGGCGAGAGACGTTAACAACAATATAAGTCTCGATTTAATAAATCTCGTGGAGGATCTTGAGGCATTTAACAGCTATCCTTGGGGTTATGAAAGCTTCAAAATGACTATCAAATATTTGTTGACTCCGTTAACGCCAAAGATAGTCAACTTATACGGCTTTCCATGGGCCTTCATGGTAAATATTTCTTTTATCATGATATGATTCATTTTTTTATTTAATAATATTTTTAATTTATTGGTGTTATGTTATAGGCTTAGGCATTTGAAGTCATTCCTTATTTGAGACAACAAGTGAACTACTAGGAAGAAAATGCAAAAAAATTTGATCTGTTAAAGAAGGAAGCAGTAAGTCTAATTTTAATCAAGTTTTTATTTTAATTAATGATTATTTTAAATAATTTCATCACCTTTCTAATATATGTACTAATTTATTTTAGATTGTCCATCTGTGGCTTGTTCCGACCAATCGAGAGTTAAAGATGCCATTTTTTCTTACTTTACAATTTGTGCAAACTTTATCGAACCCTAAGGCCGTTGATAGAATAAAAATAGAATTGTTTTGATCAACAACGATCACAAGAAAAATAATTTTGGAGGGTGGGCTTGTTGTTGTTGATGATGATAATGGTAGTGGTAGTGGTGCTGTTGTTGGGGCTAATGATTATGATTATGATCATACTGGTTATACAGATTTTTCTCCTGATTTTGCCACATCTAGTGAATGTTCTGCATGCAAATGTCAAGACTGCAAGGCAAAATATAATGGAGTGATTAATGTTATTAATACACTAACTGCTTCTGTAAAGAAAATGACATCTAATAGGGGTGTCATTCCATCAAAGAGGATTTCATATCCATACACTCTACTAGAGATCAAGGTGACTAACAAGAAAAGGAAAGATATTTTCAAGGCATTATCAAGCATAAAAAAAGCAAAATTACAATGCCTCTATCTTTGTCTTGCACCATTGTTCAGTGTGCAAGGGCCACAGGAGAGCAGTATGAGCTGAAGAAGGTGAATGTACATCATCTGTTCCAACAAAAAAATAGACACATATCTGTTTCAATAGATGATACATCTGCTGAAAATTATCAAACAGATATATACATCTGTTGCAATTGTTGTCTAACCTATTGCATCAGATGCATTATATGTTGCAACAGATGAGTCTTATGTTACAACAGATGGGTCATCTATTCAAAATTATTGTACTGCTCTGATTTACCTGTTCGAATTTGTCCCAATAGATATTCCATCTATTGCAATATAAGACTCATCTATTACAACAGATAGACAATCTTTTGTATATCTATAATTAGCATTTAAAATTCTAGCTTTGCAGGTGGATGTCACAGTAGAAACTACTGCGGAAAAGCATAATATCACAGTTGATAATCTATCAACTGCTTCTAAAGAAGAAGAAAAAGTAGAGTCTGTCAGTTCGGGAGAACGAAAGAATTAATCATTTAGAGGGTTTAACATCTCAGATGAGGCTCCAAAAAAACTAACACAGTTGATCAATGACTATTCAGAATGGATTGTCGATGGGCTGTTAAAGCATCATGCCGGTAGATACATAAATCTATTTTAAAGATATTGGTTTATACAATTCTTTTTGTAAGAACATAACATTAACACATATAAATCATTATGTAGAAAACAAAATGACAAACACTACAAAGTGAATGAATTGAGTCGTGGTTTTGATATGTTCGATTTTGTTGTTGCACATCCGAAAATGAAGAATTGGTTCTATTTGATGTCACAGCCCCAAATTTACTGGAATGATGAAGTTTAAATGTCATACATATTACTATTAATTAATACTTTATTTAATTGCATCTGGGTACTAATTTTTTAATCACGTAATCTAAAATATTTGATAATATGTGCAGCACATCGATGTTATTTTTACTACCTTCAAAAGAAGGCCAGGTTGCAAATACAAGAACAATACAGATACACGACAGGCAATTATTTGTACAAAGTTTACATCAATAATGCCTACGATAGGTATTGTCAACAACAGCCAGAAGTTTTCCAAAATGAAGAATGCTTAATCAACATCATCAAAGGTTTTAGCATTCCAACTAGCTTACCTTGGCATTTGATCGACGAAGTGTACATCCCAATCAATTGTGGTGATGCATTTCATTGGGTGTTGGCCATCGTCGTTCTAAAAGAGAGGTGCATTCGAGTTTATGACTCGTTGTCGCAAAAGAAACGTTCCAGGCCGCTATCTGAGATACAAAAGTTGGCCAAAATATTGCCTACTTACCTTGATATGAGTGGCTTTTTGGACTAAAAGGTTCGTACTGATTGGTCGATGATTAAAGCGTACCAGGATAAAATGGATAATCCATTTGATGTACAATATGTTGAAGGAATTGCTCAACAAACCATTAGTAGCCTGTAAGTTTAAGTGTCATGATTTAATTTTATTTCACAATTTTCATAATGTTTGCATGAATTGAAGATATGGATTATCTATTTTTTTTAAAACACAGGGATTGAGGTCTTTTTGTTGCCGCCTACGTCGAGTATTTGAGCGATGGATTACAAGTACCGAATGATGGACTTGATGCCGGATTACTCCATAAAAGATATGTTGCTCTTTTATGGAAATACGGAGAAGTGAAAGCTCAAAAGCCGTACGCAAGCAACATTAAAGATCCACGACGACCAAAGCCGAATTTCGTAGCATTGGATGAAGAACAACTTATCCATAATGAGTAGATATTTATAGCTTGATTCCATCAATGTAATAACCTATCCTCCTTGGTTTAACTTGTTGATTTATTTGTAGAGTAGATCATTTGTACTCATAATAATTTTTTTACATTTCATTTATTAGTTGAGTTATTTCATGTAATTTCTGAAGGCTTTAATTTATTTTATGTTGTCTATGAATATAATTTAATCCTTAGTTATGAACATATTAATTGAAATGAAATACTAGATTCAAATATCGCAATAGATAATACATTTGTTGCAACAGACGATATATCTTATCAAATAGATTTAGACATATGTTACAACATGAGATGCAACATGTAGGTCATCTGTTGGAAATTATATAACAGGTCTTCCTACATTTTTTATTTGCTCTAACAGATTACCCATCAGTTGCAACAGATAGATTATATATTACAACAGATTATATATTTGTTGCGACAGACAGACTAAGAACATCTACATAATACAACAGATGACCAATCTATTCCAACAGATAATCAATTTGTCACAACAGGTACTATATTTGTTACAATAGATATACAATCTATTACATTATAAAAATTCAAATTTCGCCAGACATAAAAATTATTGTCACTACATGTAAAGTAAAGTGGCTTAAAATAAAAAATTGTTATCATGGTCGTCTTTGTCTTTGTACATATTCTTCTTTATACACGGGCTCTAATCATTTAGTTAGGTCATCTGCTGGAAATTATATAACAGGTCTTCCTACTTTCTTGATTTTTTCCAACAGATTATCTATCAGTTGCAATAGATAGATTATATGTTACAACAGATTACATATCTATTGTGACAGACAGACTGGAAAATATCTGCATAATACAACAGATGACCAATATTTCAACCGATAATCAATTTGTTACAATAGGTACTATATCTGTTACAACAGATATAAACTCTATTGAATTATTAAAATTCAACTTTCACCAGACATAAAAATTATTGCCACTACATGTAAAGTGAAGTGGCTTAAAATAAAAAATTATTATCGTATTCTTCTCTATCTTTGTACATATTCTTCTTTATACATGGGCTCCAACCATTTAATTAGGTCATCTGCTGGAAATTATATAATAGGTCTTCGTACTTTCTTAATTTGTTCCAACAGATTACCTATCAGTTGCAACAGATAGATTATGTGTTACAACAGATTATATATCTGTTGCGACAGATAGAATGAAAAACATCTGCATAATGCAACAGATAACCAACCTATTCTAACAGATAATCAATCAGCTACAATAGGTACTATATCTGTTACAACAGATATAAAATCTATTGCATTATAAGAATTCAACTTTCGTCAGACATAAAAATTATTCCCACTACATGTAAAATGAAGTGGCTTGAAATAAAAAATGTTATCGTATTCTACATATTATTCTTTATACACAGGCTCCAACCATTAAGTTAATACCTCATAAGCTCAGGCCTCTTGCATCTTTCCCACAACAGCATTGCACATACCAGTCATTTCTGTGTCGGTCAGCAAACACTCGATGTATGCAAGCGAGTACGACTCGCACGCTGTACCGGTTCTATTTTTTTTGAGCTGGATGTTCTTATATCGACCTTCAAAAACCCATGATTCCTTACTCAAGACTTCCTTCGACAAATGATTCATCAGCATACTCTACGTCAACAACTTGGGGAACAACTTCAAGAGTGGCTTTACTTGGGTTAAAAACCTGTCCTTGTTGAAGACAAGTAAGTTGCAGTCATAAACCTTAATATTTTCCTCATAGAGTAGTGTCTCAACAATGAGAAAATGCTTTACTTCCATGTTCATGACTGCAAGGATTCTCTTTGCCTTGGCCCAGCTCATGCCGTATGGATATGACCTCTTCTCTCTAACATATTTAATCACGTCTTCATCCCATTCGAACGTAGAAACTAACTTATCAAATATCCGGATATTAGGACCAGCCTGCCCAAGGAGATCATCGTACCTATCCTTGAAATAGTTGTAGAAGTTGAGGTCCATTATCCTATCGGCTGCATCATAAGCATCCGGCATCATAAGCATCCGGGTACGCTAATTGTCTGCCCTTCATGAGGCAGAGAATTTCATCAACATACTGTGGTATAAGACAATTTTTAAATAAGTTAGTAATTGTAAAGAATAAAAATACAGTGGAAAGATTTTGCTGCATAGGATTCTCTGAATCAATTCATAGATTACCCAGCTAACGCAACTTATACAATAGATGTGTATTATGTAGCAATAAAATACCTAGTTTTTGCAACAGATTACACATCTGTTGTGTAGCTTCTTCTTTATGGAGTAGATTGGAAGGCTAGGTTAGTAAAAGTAAACTTACTTTGCCCACGTACCATACACGCATATTTGTCATACTTCTGAAGTCTTTGGTGTCAAATGAATGCATGGTGTATTCTTCTGGAGATTTCATCTCATCGTTCATGATCTATTTCAATTCCTTCTTCTCCTCATCGCCAAGTGTCGCGTATAAGTCCACTTTCTTCAGCGGACCCTTAACTTCAATAACTCTTGGAGCGGAAGGAGTTGCAATTTTTGCTGTTTTCAGAATGGGGAGTATTTGTCTAATATTTCTTGTCTTTCTCTTAACCGCCACTATAGGAGTGTATGTCTCTCTCACCTTCTTGGATGGTAAGACACCCCTCTTAGATTTTAACTCCTTGACAACTTCAGTAATATCCTCTAGTTTTTCAAGGAGTTTATCCTCTCTGTCCTTGCATACTTTGTATTTGCAATGAGAACATGAGGGTGAAGAGGGGTGAGAGGGACCATTGTAAGGGTGGAAGGACCGGTGTAGGGGTGAGAGGGAATTATGCAAGGGGTATTTTCAAACGTATTTATTTTTTTCTGACCACCAACATGCTCATAATCACGACTTATTGCAGCACCAACATCAGGATAGCTGCCACCATCATCAACAACTCCATCAGCAACACCCCCAGAAGAAGCACCCGGATCTGCTGTAGTAGGTTGGTCATGAAGAGCTTCAACATTAGGTTGACCTTGCCTAATTTCTCTTCTTATGGATATTGCTCCAGCCAATTCCTTCTTTATTAACTCCACCATTGGGTCTTCTTTTGTATCAACAAGATCTAGAGTAAGAAAAGAAGTCATCCTCAACTCATCAACAGTAGAGAAAAGAAGTCATCCTTAACTCATCAACAGTAGGCACAATCCAAGGATAAACAACCTATAAAAAAAGAAGAGGCGTCTAAATTATATAATATGCAGTAAGTTGGGTTACATGTTAACACAACCAACTTATGCAACAGAAGATATAGTTGCCTTAACAGCTGATCATTATATCGCAATAGATTGACAATATATTACATCAGATTACCTATCTATTGAATAATTTGCAGTAGCTGGGTAATCTATTGAGTCGTGTTCAGAGAATCAGAGCAACATATGGTTACTCTATTTTGAAATATAGATCATCTATCATAATAGATTACCCATCTGTTGCACCAGTTGCAGTTGAAAGGTAATTTATTACAATAGATGACCCATCTGTCGAAATAGATGGCACATCTGTTTCAATATATTTCTTTGAGGCAAATTATTTTAGTTGAAATAAGGCGTACTACATCATTCGGAGGGTTAAAGAGATCAGCAACCTCCTTAATATTTTTACTGCCATTTGCAGCCAACTACCTAAGGATCCTTGGATGAGAAACATCATCCGAGTAAACTTTGAACTGCTTTCGGAGGGGAGGAATGACTTCATATTCTCAAGCCTAAAAAATATAAATAGGAAGCAAGCAAAAAAAAGTCATAAGAACTATATTTAATATAAATTAATGGATGAGTAAAAATAGTGATCAATTTTACCATGAAAGCCCAAGGAAAGCCGTATAATGTGGTCATCTTTGGGGATAGCTTTACGGTAAATATTCGACAGTCAAGTAGTAGCTGTCATATCTCCAGGGATAATCGTTAAATTTTTTAAAATCTTTAGCAAGCGCCAACAAATCATCTTCTATGACTTTTCTGGCGTCTTTTGCCAATAAAATGGAATAGACAAATCAAACTAAGCATAATTTATCCCTATAGTGCTTTGGTATATTTTTATTCTTGAGATCTCCCATCAAATCATCCATTTTGTAGCTACTACGTCCAACAATGCCCAACAATCTATTTTTTTTCTTTGCATTTCTTGGACCCTTTGTGGGGTGTTTCCTTGATGAGAGGTTTTTCTGGACGATCACATCTTAAGCTCGTCACTATGGCAAACTCTTTCAATCCTAAATAAACTAGCATGTCACAGTAGTTGATCCAGGTTTCATCCATCTTTTTGCCCCCTCCCCCTCCCTCGAAACTTTATCATCCTCCACGTATTTGATCCTGCGCTTGAGAAGACCATATACCATGTTCATTAGGAAATGGAGAGTGCGGTCTGCAGGCAGCTCAAGAAAGTATGCAAAGCAGCTCTTGTTAAAAAGTCCATCTATGTTTTATTCTTCATAATACTCCTAAATTCATCAAAACATTTTCCCAACTGACATTTAAGTACAAGATCACCAGTTACTTCGTCAGGGTTATCCATCGGCATTGCAACTCAAAACCTATCGATACTAATGATTTTGACAGAATAATGTTGGGATTTCGATATTAATTCATGCTCCATTGGTGAGCAGGAGTTATCACTTTCCTCAGCTTCATTTTTCCCTGACTGAGATTGTTCAGGAAGTTCCTCCGAATCTATCTGTACTCTAGCCATTTTTGTTGGGTGGTCAGAAGTTGATCCACTTTCAGTTTCTTTTCTTTTGGGAGACATCTTTTAACTACAAACAATAGAAAAATAAAAAATACATTGCATTTGATGTCTGCATAATCTTTTTAAAAAAAAAGGTAATTCAATAAATTATTATATGCCACATTACAAAAAAAAATCTCCAACGAATAACCCATCAGTTGGAACGGATGGGAAATCTGTTTGAAGACCTATTTAATATCTCCCAACATATCTTCTACCTGTTGCTTCTACTAGTCGAAGATTGGCTGCGATAATAATAATAATGATGAAAATGATAATAATAACAATAATAATAATAATTAGATTATTTTGTTTCTTTCTTTTTAAGTCTATGTATATGTATTTTTATTTGTTTTAGTTTAATAAAAAAATTATGTTTGATCAACTTTTACGTTTTAATTCATATTACATTTTCATTTTGTCTATTGTCTTCTCAACAAACATGTTGACGATTAGACGTAAGACATAATTTTGAATCTAGTAGCAATAACAAGATTTAAGATTTATATGTTGGGTTTGTGGCAGGGGTTGATTTATGTTGTTCTAAATAGATTACTCATATGTTGCAACAGATACGCAATCTGTTTCAACAGATAACTAGTCTGTTGCACGGCTTTGACGTTTTAATTCATACTCCCTCCGTCTCAAATTAACCCATCCCAAATTGAGATGACACATTAATTAAGAAAAATAATTAATAACATGCCTAGTTTACCATAATACCCCTATTAAATGATGTTTACATTTTAATTTGAAGAAAAAGTGATTAATGCAAAGGGTAAAACATGAAATATTTTTTATCTCTTATTGATTAATGAAAAACAATAAGTAAAATGAGAAATCAAATTAGAAAATTTGGGACAGGTAATTTGAGACGAAGGGAGTATTTAATTTCCGTTCTGTCTATTATATTCTCAACAAACATGTCGACGATTGAACGTAAGAAATAATTTTGAATCCAGTAGCAATAGCAAGAGTTAAAACATAATGGTTATCTATTGGGTTTGTGGCAGGGGCTGATTTGTGTTGTTCCAAACAGATTAATCATCTGTCGTAACAGATAAGGACGGGTTATGTGAGACGAAGGAAATATTTAATTTTCATTCTGTCTATTATCTTCTCAACAAACATGTCGACGATTGGATGTAAAGAATAATTTTGAATTCAGTAGCAATAACAAGAGTTGAAACACATTGGTTATCTGTTGGGTTTATAGCAGGTGCTGATTTGTGTTGTTCCAAATAGATTAATCATCTGTTGCAACAGATAAGAAGTCTGATGAAATAGATAATCAGTCTGATGCAACAGATAATCAGTCTGATGAAATATATAATTAGTCTGATGCAACAGATAATCAGTCTGATGCAATATATAACTAGTCTGTTGCAACAGATAAATCTTCTGTTACAACAGATTAATCATCTGATGCATCAGATGAGTGACCTGTTTAAATTGTGGGCACTTATGTTGGATTATGATTGAGTTCTATCCATTGTTGGAAAAACAGCAGTAACTGTGTACCCAGATGACAAAGTCGAACAAAAATTATAATTTTACTTACCAAAGTCACATATGAAGTAATGCCAAAGTGAAAAGTGATGTAGAAAATAAAATTTGACCTAAAAAATTGGTCAGATAGCAGCAGTAGCGGTAATAACAACAATAACAATAGTCGACAAGAAGAAGATGAAGATGATGATAATGAAGCAGGAGATGATGAATAAAGCAGCAGCAACAATGAACAACAACAATCGTGAAGAGAGGAAAAACAACAATGGATAAGAAGAGAGAGAAACACGTCTCCCCCCCCCCCCCCCCCCCCCTCCTATTATATTAATTAACATTTGGATCAAAGTATAAATTAAAAAACTTGTGGGTTATTTTCAAACTTCCTCAACTTTCTTAATCTATAATAAAGTAATTGTCACCTCCACTCAATAATTAAGACTTGTGTCACGTACATCTTATTTTAAAACTCTTTTGTCACCTACAGTCCAAAGCCTCAAGTAACTTTGCTCATAATCCGCTGCTTCATTTCAAAAAAATAATTTATTTTTTAATATACTTTAAAAAGAGTTATTTTTTTAATAATATTTTAATTTAAACTTTTTATATGGTATTTTTAAGACCAAAAAATTAAAAGATGTTTTAATATATTTGACATAATTTTAATTTAGGACCACAAATTCAAAAGTCTATTTATTTTTTAAAAATTCGTTTCAAATCAAATTAGGTTATTCTTTTTAAAACGAAGAGAATAGTTTATTTTCTATATCAAGTAATCTCTTTTTAATCAGCAATACTCAGAAATATAATAACAATAATACACTCAATAAAATCAGAGTCAACATTTTTACTAAGGAGCTTAAATATAACACAGAAAGTCGCTAAAAGAGATTTGATGTCATATATATCTATATCTATATCTATAATATATCAAAAGTGTGAAGATCTTGAAAAAGTGATTTGAACTTTTTATCCTTCATTAAAAGTCTCCACAATAAACAAAATTATCTTTTCACTTATTTCCTATAATTATTATATCATTATATTTATAATAAATAAAGGAATCCTAAAATATATGATAAGAAAAAATATATGAAAATTTATTATTGATGGATGTTTTTTCTCCTATACTTGAGAAAGGATTCTTAAATACGAAATAAGTAGAAAAGAAAGGAAAATAAGATTGATTTTGATATAATAAATTTAATAGCATCCTTTTTTTTTATAATTTAAAACAAGAAAAAAAAAACAAAGCACGATGATTTTTTTTCTTCAAAATTTGGTTGTATTAGGCCTCTACTTTTTTTTTTTTGACATAATAAAAAATATTAATAGTATATTATTGTTCTGACGTGCAGGACTTCTGCTGTCTTTGGAATATTTATTATTTTTATATTATATTATTATTAGAAAAATTTTATGAGTGCACGCCGATTGAAAAACTTTCATATTTAGTTAATCTTTTTGGACGATAGTTTGGACTTTTATAAATTGAGGACTCTTTCTTTCTATAATAATATAAAAACATTTACAAGGTAAATTTTGGTGGAACTAATATTTTTATAACTATTTTTTCGATGAGCTTTAAAGATGTTTTCAAATAATCACGAAAGATCAGACTTAATTGTATTGTTCTAATATTTCAATTATCAATTATTTTGTTGTAGTTTCTATTCTATTCAAGTTTATATTGTAGATGGATGTTTCATCACATCTTTGAAGAATTTTTTGTGTTACGGTTAGGTTTAATGGTATTATTTTGAGATCTCGATTGTTGTGTCATACAGGTGGTAGATGAACGTTCTGTCGGACTTTGAGGAACTTTTTTACAAAGGTTACGGTTTAATCGCCTTATTCTAATATCTCAAGTATCGTATTATTTTATTGTAGTTTGCAGATGGTAGATGAATGTTCGATCAAGTTTTGAGAATATTTTGTGTAACAGTTAGTTTAATCATATTACTATATATTATTTTTGTTATTATCCATTATGTGGTAGTTCACCTCGTAGTAGACGATCAACATACCGATACTTCGGGCATGCTTTGATGCATAAAACTGTCTATCTTAAATTTTTAGTCAATTGGTGTTTCATATATATATATATATATATATATATATACATACTAGTTTAGAATACGTGCGTTGCACATGTATCTCACATCAATCAATAAAATTATACCAAAAACGAATAAGAATATCTAAAAATAGTATTGATGTTAAAATAAGTATTATGACTATTTAAATGATATATCATATAAGATAATGAAAAATAATGTATCTCAAATCCAGCAAAATTCACAACATGTTTGATTTTAAATAATTTAATAAATTTTTTTTATATGCTTTGATTACTTTATGTAATTCAAACATTATGTCAAAATAGATATACGATTAAATTTTGACTATTTCAATTTTAATAAAAAAAAGATATTGCAACAATTACAACTATATAAGGTTAGGGACTTGGGGTCCTCAATTCCTAATTTTTATCTTCTTCATATCTGTAGTATTTTACTTTTTGAATTTCAATTCTCTTGGTCCATAAAGCAATCCTGAAAATGAAGTAACAGAAGTACAAGAAATAACAAATAGTAACAAAGACAACAGATAGTAACAGGCCTCCTCTATTAATAAGTTATGGATTACCTTTGCTCTTTCGCACAACAATATGTCTTTAACTTCAAAAATCTAACCTCAGGTGAAGCGATTGAGGTTAAGTTCTAAGAGTTTGTACAAATCATCTCGTTGCATAAACAAGTTGATCCTTTTGATGTTATGAGAATTCCTTCATAATTAAAATAACATCTTAACGTGGTGATTTTACGTAACTCGAAGTCGACAAAAAGTTGAAACTTGTAACAAAGCAACACCACATGAGAAATAAGTTGACCTAAAAACAAAGAGAAAAAACGAGAAGCACAAAACTTATTGTAAATAGTACAAAACGTAAATAAAAAAAAATTATTGTGCACTTACAACACATATATAGTCACTGAGTTCTATAAAAAAAACAAAATATCCTATGAATTTGTTTTCTGCTTGAACCTAATTTACCTGATAATGAGTTGAAAGGAGTCCTTTATTAACTCAATTTCTTTAGAAATATAAAGCAAGAGTTTTTAGTTTACAACTACTTTTAACAAATTAACAACAACAAAAAAGATTATGTTAAGATAGAAGATGACAACCTGAAAATTGTGATGAAAGACATTTGCAAGTCATCTATCAAGAGCTAACAACATCATAGTTTTTCACAAAACCTGACACAAAAACAAAAGATAAATAGTGAAATACATAAAATAAAATTCTCAAAACGACGAAACAAAGCTACACATAGAACATCATAGGATGATATAAAAAAAAAAAAAACCAAAATCAAAATCTAACATGTAGTATATATCCTAAAAAGCAATAAAACAAAGAACATGTTTTTCCTTAAAAACATATATATATATATAAAATTTGGTTCTTAACTTTTTTCCTTTTCATAAATAGGTTTTTCCTTAAAAACATGCCATACGTTTTTTTGATATATATAAATTTTGGTTTCCTTTCCATGAATAGGGTTTTCCGTAAAAACATGCCATACGTTTTTTTATATATATAAATTTTGGTTCTTTAACTTTTTCCTTTTCCATAAATAGTGTTTTTCCTAAAAAGTTGCTAACGAAAAATTTTAACATTGCATTTAACTCCTTTTTGGTATGAGATTCTTCCTTATTTTTATTTTTTTTTATATTCTAAATATTTGAATAATAATTTAATAATAATTATTTTAAAAAATAGTGAAAAGACGATTTTGTCTATTGAGGAATATTTTAATGAAGGGCAAAAAGTTCAAATAACTTTTTTAAGAGGCTTCACGTGGGTTGTTTAGTTGGGAAATTGTTATCCCGGTATAAATAATACCAGGATAACTTATCCCACCATGTATATGGGATAAGTTATCCCATCACTATGGAAAAAATGGTGGGATAAGTTATCCCACCATGGATTAATCCCTCCAACCAAACAAGGAATTTAAGTGATCTTTTATTTTATCCCG
Organism: Capsicum annuum; assembly: GCF_002878395.1. NCBI lineage: Eukaryota > Viridiplantae > Streptophyta > Magnoliopsida > Solanales > Solanaceae > Capsicum > Capsicum annuum. The sequence continues at coordinate 27,680,183 of NC_061111.1, forward strand.
GGATAACTTATCCCTTGGATTACTTATACCTCACACCAAATGAAATATTTAGATTATAGATATATATATTAATGTAATGTTTAGTCTTTGTATGTGGAAGTTAATTTTTGTATGTCTGGCCCTCAAGCCACGAAGTAATCAAAATATATATTGCACATAAATTCCGTGTACTCATTTAAATGAGAAGTTTGACACATTTTTTTTAAAATAAAGTATGAACATGTAAACATTGAAATAAACTTTATTACTCCCTCGTTTCATATTAGTTGACCTCTATTGACTTGACTCACCCATTAAGAAAATATTAACTAGGGGTTTATTTTATCAAATTAGCCTAATTAATTATACTTTAAAAATATAAATTTGATGAAATACACTTTATTTAGTCATTTAATGTTAAGGGTAGTATTGGAAGAACATAATAAAATCCTCTTGATTTCATCAAAGGACAACTAAATTGAAACAAATATTTTTAGAAAGAGAGTCAACTAAACGAAACGAAGAGAGTAGTAAATAAAATGTAATCACGAAATAATTAAATAAATAAATAAATAAATAAATAAATAAATAGAAGTGAATATTTTATAGATTTTGGGAATTCAATGAACATTAGAATCCCAAAGAATGAAATTGAAAGCAAATAAAGGAAGAATTCCATTTGCAACAAGAAAGTATGGCAGCCTGCTTTGGCATCTGTTTGAGCACTTCTCAAGCAGGTGTGGAGCAGGTTGGGCGCTTCTTTAGAGCAGATGGGGCATGTGTCACCTCCATTGGACTTTTTAGTCCCGTCTCGCACTCCTTTGACCTTTGAGGTCCCCTCGATCCTCCTTGAAGGTAATCATCATCTATTTGGCACCTTTTCATTGCACTAATGAGTTGTCAAGCATCTCTAACATCATAAGCATCCCATTGAGGGTTTTCAACTTCTCTCACGATGTGAGTCATTCCAGCCTTGTACCCAAGGAATGCAGTGAGCTTGCAAGGCTTGCTTTGGTCATTCTTTGGGAATGACTTCACTGCTATAGTATGAGAAAGATTGAAATGAACATCTTTAACATAATATTGTATGTTTTACTTCTTTGTGTTTATATTTCAGAGGGTAGACCACAGATATAGGAATTACGAATGCCAGCAGTTCACCAAATGACAATGGATGGGATAGAACAACGATTTTTGGTGATGATTCAAAAAAATTTGTTCATATTCATAGTTATGAACTATGGATTCTCTTTAATACAACAAGAATGAATCTCTATTTTCCACAAAAAAAAAATGTTTTCAACAGTTCAATATGACCGAAAATGCATAATGATTTTAATGAGGAAATTGCTTTAAGAGCTCTCTTAGCATATGGTTGCAAAAATTCATTATATTAATCATGAGAATTAATCAAGTATAACTAATCACCAAATAGAAAATAGATGACACATTTTTATCGGTGAGGAAAAAATTGTCCGAGCTGATAATTTTAAACACGCAATAATCCGAGGATTGTAATATTTACATCACCATTAGTCATAATTGAAGCTTAATAATGAATAGTCAATGTGTCAATGCCAGAATAAATATTAGATTCAGAATATTTTTAACAAAAAGTCTTAACAATCGGTGATCAATTTACCAATGTATTGCAATATTTACATCATCACTAAACATAAACTAAAGCCTAACAATCAGTAATTATTTGTCAGTGCTAAAATAGACATCAGATTCAGAATTTTTATTTTTTTTAAAAACCTTTTGTAATGTGAAAAAGAATGTAGTCATACCCTTTCCCCTGTGTCTGGCAGCACGCTTCCTGGGGAGAAATCCCAAAAATTCATGTCTTGGATGCTCGAACTTCCTGTGAGACATTTTCTTCTCCTTGGACCTGTAACCAATGTAAACACATCAATCAGCTTTAAACCTCAATAACCTCAGAACAGCCCCACGAAATTCACACAAAAATACATATTATAAACACTCGTAGGAAGAAAAAATGTACACACAATCTATAGATTTACGACAAAAAAAAGAATTCTAGGGTAATATGGAAATAAAACGTAGTTTTAAGCCAGGACTCCTACTTAAAGAAAAATTAATAAAAATAAAAAATCTAGTTCTCCTTATATTGTGTATTTTGCCACAAATAATTCACGTTAGCTAGGACTACGAAAAAATAAAAATAAAAAAAGCAAGGACTCCTTATATAGTTATACGGTGTAATTTGCCAAAATTAATTCAGGTACATCTAGTCCTATTATTATTTATACTTTGCCAAAAATAGACAAATTCAAATAAGTAAATTTTAGTTCTAAATTAATCAAAATTCCTCTTTGTCAAAAATAACTAACGTACTTCTATTGTTGGTTATACTTTATCAAAAATAGTCAAATTTAAATTGATAATTTTAGGAGTTTTTAATTGATCAAAATTCTTCCTAATTCATTATATTTTAGGAGTCAATATTATAAAAAAAAAATAATAATTAAGAAAAAGGCGAAAAGACGATTTTGTTTAAAGATGAGTCTTTTAATGAAAGGCAAAAAGTTCAAATAACTTTTCTATGAATCTTCACACTTTTAATATTTTATATATATATATATATATATATATATATATATATATATATATATATATATATATATATAAAATTGATGGTTTGACATGAAACACACGTACAACGCAAGTATACCTGATTAGTATATATATATATGTGTGTGTAAATTTCAATCATATATGAGTAATAATATAATTTTCAGTCAAAAAATTGGCTTTAAACAAGTTCCGCCGATAATGTAATCTCATTTCACAAGTGGAGAATTATTCAATATTGGAAATGTATTTGAAATTTTTTCAAGTTCACATAGTGCGAGATTAATAAGGAAAACGGCATTTCACTCAACTTTTGTTCCTATAATTTGAACTCTAGCATGTTTGATCAAATTTGTAGGAAATAAAAAGTATTTTTTATTTCACAAAGTATTTTAAATTGTTAAAATGACTAAATAAATTAAAATATTTATTTTTAATATAAAAATTAAATTAAATAAAACGAAGCGAGTAATTTTCTAAAATACGTACATCGAAATTTTCAATCAGGGAAGCAATTGTCAGAAATCAAGCTGAAATTTGGTTGAGCATCAACAAAGGGAATGTAATAAAATAAAATAAAATAAAATAAATGGCAAGTCAATTTACAGTAAAAAAAAAAAAGAGGGAGAAAAAACAAAAAAAGGACAAAAAGTAAAGGAGGGAAATAAATTGAAAACTTCAGAAGAATTTAAGAAAAGGCAAAATGGTTCGGTGGATCCTTGTATTATGTCTATTTTGTAATGTAGCTATTTCTACTTATATGTTTGTCATCTGGACCCTTGAACTCATTAAACAATAATATTTTAAATCTCTCTGACGGTGTGTGTTACACAACCGCCCCACGTCAGCTGCCACGTCACTTTTGAGTATTACATTAAATCTAATGTCCACGTCTGTTGCCACATCAGCCGCCACATCATTTTTAAGTATTACATTAAAGTTTATGTCATTTTTAAAATGCTACATAAGAAATTAAATATTAAAATAAATTTAATTAAATAAATTCTTTTTATAAATTGTAGAAATTCTAATCCACAAACACAATAAATTTTTAATTTAAATCAATTTAAATTTTTAACTATAAATTCTAATATACAAACACAATAAAGTTAATTAAACGTCAAATTTATTCTGAATAACTGAAATTTCTCACCAATTAATTTAAAATTTTAACTATAAATTCACATACACAAGCATAATGAATTTTCAATTTTTATTTAAATATCTTTAACAATTTGTAAAAGTTACAAAATTAATCCTAAACAAAATAAAAAATTTAAATTGAGAAAGTGAATAAAAAAAATTTAAAAAGTAAAACAACAATAATTTTTTTTTTTTTACAATGAACAACAACAACAATATCAACCACAGCAAAGACCTTGACCAAAAAAAAAACACAGCAATGACCCTTTTCAGAAATTCCATATATGATGATGAAGAAAAAGAAGACGAAGAGAGATGTATTTACATGTTAATGGTGATGGTCATGGCCAGGGGCGGACCCAGACTTTTCACCAAGTGGGTTCAATATATAAAAATTAAATACGCAACAAATGAAACAAAATAAAGTTTAATTAACTAAAACATATTATTACAATACTATTCTACGAGTTTTCATTTCTTGAAACCTATTCATAATACTTTCATCAAAAACAGTATTAAATATATATTTTTTTCTACATAAGGAACCATAAAACTGCTCATGAAATCAATATCCATTCGATTTCTCAATTTACTCTTGATCAACTTCATTGCCGAGAAGGCTCTTTCAACTGTAGCAGTGGCAACTGGCAGAAGCAATGCAAACTTTACAAGACAAAACACAAAAGGATAATTAAAGTATTTTTTTTGTCTTAGCTAGCTCCTCGGAAAGTTCACCAAGTCCTTTTAGATTAGAAACCTTTCATCAACATCACGAACATCAATAATATAAGTTTGTAGCTGATTCTTGAGAGTAACCATTATATTTTCATCAAAATTATCAGGATATAATTCAGCCATTCTCAACATTTTATTTATGTCCAAACTAGCAAATGAGTCAACAGGATTCAAGCAAGCAACCCCAATAAGAAAATTTGTTCTCACCTCATTAAAACGATCATTGAGTTCTTGAAGTTGGCAATCAATAATTTTAAAAAATACTTCCACACGATAGTGGTGTGAAATACTATAATTAGCAAATCTTCGTCGAGATCTTCCAAAATGAACATAGAACTCATCAAAATTGGGTATCAAAATATCATACCTGACACAAAATGCAGACACATTTTTTATAAGTGGATCCCATCTTTCATCCCGTAAATCTTGCAATCATTTTTTTACCACTTTAACAAGTAGAACAACATTTGCAATATCTTATTTTTTTTCTTCTGTAAGGATTCATTAAACTCATTTGTGATTGCTAAAATATCTCTCATTACGTGCAATATGAAAGCAACCTCAAACGTTTGACAAGTTCTGAGATATCCTGTTGCCCTAGCTTTTTCTTCAACAGATTCAGAATCAACAACAATAGTATCAAGGAAATCAGTAATAGAACTGAACATACTAATAAAGTTCTTAAATGATTTATAGTGTGAACTCCAATGGGTATTAGTAGCTCTAGCAAGATCAAGTTCATGATTCAAGCCCTTACCAGTTTCAATCTCGCCCATATCTAGCGCCTCTTGAACTTTTTCTGCTTGAGCTTGTCGAAGTTCATCCATTCGTTTAAAAAAACCTCCTACTATATTTAATACATTGGAAATCAACAATACATGTTCTCCAACTTGAAGACATTTTTTAGATACACCAATGAGAGTCAACTGAAGTTGATGAGCAAACAATGAATTGCATGAGATGATCTACTTTTTTGTTGAATCAAAACTTTAAGTCCACTTAGATACCCTTGCATATTGCTTGCTTCATCATAGCATTGCCCTCGTATACAAGATAAACTCAAAGAATATTGAGAAAGATATTTAACAACTGCTTTTTTAAAACATAAAGCACTGGTATCATGAACATGGACAATCCCTATAAATCGTTCCACAACAGATCTCCCACCATCAACATATCGCAAAACAATTGCCATTTCCTCCTTACATGACACATCACAAGATTCATCTACTAACAATGAGAAATAATCACCGTTTAGATCCTCTACAATAGCTTTAATTGTTTCAAGTTTACATGCAGTGACAATATCCTTTTGAATTTATGAGAAGTCAATTGATTATTTTTTGGAGCCTTTTTCAACACAAAATCTCTAATTCTATCACACCGACTTGCATACCATAAAAGAATTTCAAGAAAGTTACCTTTATTCAATGATGATTCATCTTCACGGTGTCCACGGAATGTCAATCCTTGATTCAAAAGAAGTCTCACCACATCAACAGAAGCTTGTAAACGAATTCTGTTTTCAAGATTGGTTTGATTGGATGGCTTCACAAATGCTGCTTGAATTGATTGTTCTTGTCGCATTAGATCTTCACACTTTTTCTTTTCTTGATTGTGATCACTGTTTGGGCCTCCAACATGCATATCTAGTCTTTTCTTTTTATGCCAACTTCTGAATCCTATACTTGAAAATGCTTCGCCTCCACGTTGATGAATGCTTTCATCTTGAAATAAATAACAACATAAACATAAGCGGCATCTTCAATTTCACTATACTCCAACCAATCATGATATGTTTTATACCATTTACGATTAAAATGACGTTTTAATCCAGAAATATCTCTTTGAGGAAATTCGCGAACTCGAGGTTGATGAGGACCTCTTTGAATATATGTTCGCCTAATCTCATCACGATCATTCAGATGATATTCCCAAATAGATTTTCTTTCTTTTGGATCTGCCCGTAAAGAATCAAAGTTTACTCCTTGTTTTTGTTTTTTAGCAGAATGATGATTTTCTTCTAATTGATTCAAGTTCTCTTCCACGCGAGGAGTATTTTGAGTGAATGAACTTGATTGCGCCAACTTTGATGATACCAAAGCTAAATATATCTTTATTGAATTTAGAACCTGTATTGCCGAATTAAACGTCTCAGTAGAAAAGTAAGAGTTATTGTTCGTATTTGAATTTTGAAAAATTGTAAAGAAGAAATTGAAGAGAAAATTAATTGTGATTTTCTTCAATTCTAAGTAGAAAGAGTTCTTTTAAGAGTTCTAAGTAGATAGAGGCGATAACAGTGTTGAGTGAGTGAAATGTGAAATCATGAAAACCTATTACCCTTTCCCTTTGGGCTTGACTGCTGCTTTACCCTTTTTTTTTTCACTAAGTTTGTTGCTTAAACGTTTTAAAAAAAGGGCTGCTTCTTTGGGAATCAAACTCGCGTCATGGGTTTCATGAATTGATGCCACTTCCACTAAACTGGACGGTGGTTTGTGCCTTATTTTCTTTTTATTTTTTGCTAAGGTCGTTGTATTACTAATGCTGAAAAGTTTTAAGAAAAGGTTGCTGCTATTAGGGTTCAAACTCGCGACGCCAAATGGAGAATTGGACTCGCTACCACTGAACTGGCGCCTTTACTTGTTTACAATGGGTTCAAATTTAAATATATACTATTATACTGATTATATATACACATATATACAGTGTAATTTTTAGACGAAGTGGGTTCATATGAATCCACGTGAACCAAGATGGATCCGCCCCTGACCATGGCTGTGGGGTGGGAGGACGAAGAGAGACAAAGAGAGTTATGGGGGGTGGGGGACGTTAATGGTGATGGCCATGGCAGCTATGGCTGGACGGGGTGAAGGGTGGGGTGGGATGGCTGGACGAGGGAGGAGGGCTGGACGGGGGTGAGGGGTGGGGTTGGGGTGGGGGTGGATGGATGGGGGGGGGGGGGCGGGGGGGGGGGGGGGGGGGGGGTGTGGCTGGACGGAGGGGGGGGTTGGGGAAGTTTTTTTTTTATTTTTAATTTTAAAATTTATTACTTTTAAATTTTTAAAAATATTTTAAAATTAAAAATGATGGAGGGAAAAAAGGCTATTTTTTAATTTTTGTTAATTTTGATATTATTTTTAATTTTTTAATTATTTTAATATAAAATTGATCAAAAATTGACCCTCACTCGTACCCTAGGCGCGTGCCTGCACGCACCTCGTCCTAGTCAGCCATTTTAATGCCACATAGGCCTGGTCAAAGGTCAAAGGGTTTAAAATGTTGTTATTTTAATGGATTCAAGGGTCCAGATGAAAAACATGTAAATAGGAGTATCCACATTACAAAACGGACATAATACAAGGATGTAAGAAAATTATTTTCTACTACTAAAGGATTTAATGCAGTGGTGGATTTATGGGTTGCTCCTTTTTTTAATCAAAGGTATTTTGTTTGAGTGTTAAATATAAAAAAAATCTTTGATAGAAAATATTTCTCTCAAATGAGTCTTACTCAATAAAAATTTGAATTAATTGAGTTCTCATATATATATCGAATACCAAATAAAAAGCAAAGAAAAGCATTTAGTCTTGGAAGTTACAATCCAATCAACTAATTTCTCACTCACCTTTTATCAACTCCACTTAGGGGAAAAATGATTTTCTTGAGAGTAGTCTATTTTTCTATACCTTCCTTTTTCGTGTCTATTTTCGACCATGGAAAAAAAAGGCTTTTTTTCCTGCTGTAATTTTCACTTTTTTTTTAATAGCTTACGTACGAACCTGACAAAGACTTGCAGTACCCACTTTAAATTTTCTTGACTTATTAATACGTTTCTTATCACTCACCCGTCTTCGCTACAATTTCGGTTATCATTTTCTTTATATCAGATTATGATATTATTGATCAATTTAGGCGTATATGCAGAAATCAATATGTACTTTTAGAAATAAAATGGAAAATTTTTAGAAATAATATGGAAAAATTTATATTTTGTGGCTTAAAGTAAATTATAAATATATTAACAAATTATCTCATTAGGAATAAAATAAAAAATTTAAAGTTAAATTGTAACTAAATATATACAAACATCATTTATTTTTTTTGAAATTAATTCAATAACAATATGTCATATAAATTAAAAGTTGAAAGAGAGAATACTTACTTTGTCTCAATTTATATGACCCTTCGTCAAAAAAATTTATTAGAAAATTAATTTAAAATTTTATTTTACCTTAATAGAATTATTTAGTCACATAAACGTGCTGGACCATAAGTAGGGGTGGGCGTTCGATCGGTTCGGTCTGATTGTTTAATATCGGTTCGGTTTATCGATTTTCGGATTGATAAAAATGATATGTAACCAAACCGAAATAAATTCGATTTGGTTTGGTTTTTACAAATTCGATTCGGTTATTTCGGATTTTTATTTCGGTTTGAAATATTAAAGTAGTTAGCCTCTCTTTTTCATAATTGAGCATTTTAAATTGATGGTTTTTTTAGAAAAAATATTTTTTTCAAACCTGTTTTTCATTCTCAAATATAAATAACTATAAATAACTCAACATGGATGAAACGAAATGAAATACATAACGTCATTAATCATTACATATAAAATAACCTTGCATAAATAGTCTACAAAACAACACAAAACTCATAAAAATAGTCCATGAAACAACATACTTTCTGCATAAATAGTCCATAAAACAGTCCAAAGTCTCCAAAATAGTCCATAAAATATTTGAGTCACTAAAACAATCCATAAACAGCCTACGGCGTATGCGAATTTGCTGTTAAATGTTAATTGTGAATGTAAATTACTAAATATTATATATATATATATATATATATATATATATATATATATATTATTTATTTATAAATTTTTGGTTTTTCGATTTAACCGAATTTAAAAAATAAAAATAAAAACCGAACCAAAAAATCAAAATTTTAAAATTACAAACCGAATCCAATCCAAAAAAATGAAAAAACCAAAACCAAAATTAAATGTCGATTTGATTTTTCAGTTTTTTCGGTTTAAATCAAAATATTGCCACCCTTAACCATAAGTTTCAGAAGACAATAATATTTTTTAAAAAGTTGTGTTCATCCATCCCAAACACATACATGAGTAGATATGGATGGAAATATCATTAAGCTAAAATCCTAATTTTCAAATTTTTGGCTAATTAATTTTGAGAAAATACATAAAGTATCCCTTGAACTTGTTCAACTTTTTCAAAAAGAAACCTAAACTATACTTCCGACCTATTACCCCACGAATCTTACTTAAACCGTTGTAAATAACCTCCTTTTCAGCCAACACCAGTTACACCAATAAATGTGTATATCACATGCCAATCAGCATTTGACACGTGTCAATGAATTTTAATCTTTTTCTTTATTTATTTTCTTCCTTTCTTCTTCACATTTCCTATTAAATTTCTTGCAACAACCGCCAGTACGAACACCAACAATATTTCTTTTAATAGAATTGATCAAATTGTATTTTGCAGGATCTTTTTTAGGGTCAAAGTTTTCAACACTAGTTCCAACCACGAAGAAGTTATAGCTGTGGAGATGAAAAGGATGTGATTCCATCGATAACAAGTTGGTATCTTGGATTACTATTTCAACAGTGGAATTGAAAGCAATTTTACTGATCCTTGTGCCTACATTAGCATCTTTTCCCACAAAAAATTAATTTTTCATATTGGGTTTATCGTCGGAAAATACCTTCTCCCCGGAAAAAATGATGGCTAACATACCATCTTTTTTTTTACCCTTTTTAATCTCTTTATCATTTTTCAATTCAAGATAAAACTTTTCCAACACTAATTTACACGAAATCACCAATTCGATAAGTCCACTGCTTCGTCGGCTACCATTGTAGCAACTTCCAAATTATCGTAATTTGTCATCCAATTGTCATTTGAATTTTTTTTGAGTGTCGTGTAATTTATCCAAAAGATTCTTTCACCTTACGATTTAAACATATGAAAGGAACAATTTAAATTAAAAAATTGCCCAAAATGAAAATGTATATCCAATTTGAAACTAAAGAAAAGGGAAAGTAAGCCAATGAAAAAAATAATTTTAAATAGTCTTGTATTGTGTTTTTATCATTTTATCATTGTTAATAAATATGTTTAATGCTTGATTGTAGTAATATAAGGTGTAAAAATCGAATGTTAAAACAACTTTTTGGTTCAAAAGAGGAGATGTTGTACAAAAATAAAAACTAAGAAGTTGTTGAACAAATGGAGAAGACAACTAGTTAATGCCACATGACAATTTTCTATTGGCTTGAGGGTGAATTTTAAGTTAATTGACAAATAAATTACACTTGGCAGTTTTTAATTGGTTAAAAGGGTCAACTTTTAAGCAATTCACGTACCTCCTATGCGTGTCTACACACAAAGGTAATTTTTTTTTTTTTTATCAAAATAATGCATTTACAACGGTTTAAGTAAGTTTCGTGGGTAATAGGTCGGAAGTATAATTTAGGTGTCTTTTTGAAAAAATCAGACAAGTTCAGGGGTAGTTTATGTATAGTGGTTTATTATGTTTCCTTTTTCTCTTATATTCTAAGTCACGCTAAACTTGCTAAAGCAGGTAACTCATGATCGATATGCCTGCTTTATTTTCTTCAATCGTAGTTTTCTTTATTATTTCTAATTTATTATTATTATTCCTATATACCACTTCAAAAATTTAGTAATATTTTCCGTATTAATTATTTATTTTATTTTCCTTTTTAATTCATTATACATTTAAAAATTACATAAAAAGTATTATAAATCACCATAATTAACAAAGGTATTATAAATAATTAACAATTTAAAATATTCTTATATCAGTAAATTATGTACTTCCTTTTTAATTCGATATTATATTTAAAAATTACATTAAAATTATTATAAATCATAATAATTAACAATTTAAAATATTTTTATATATATGAATTTCATTGATCTAAATAAAATATATAAAATAATATTTATATATTTAATTATAAATGATAAAATTATACATATCTTATAATTTTTAAGTATCAATAATCGGCTTGTGGCTAGCACAGACAAAACCACCTAGTTCTTCATATATGACTACTCTCTCACTCTTTTCTTGCCCCAAATCAGAACTAGAGGTCTGTTAAGTGAATAGGATGGATATACAAAGTGGGCTAGTCTAAGTGGATATTTTATTGGTCTTCTTACATCTACAAGTGACGAAAAAAAATTGAAACAAAATTGTCACATGTTTATATAATGTTTATATAATATATCGATATTGTATAGATAGTTCTGTGCTATATCGATATTATATAAATGATATATAATCGATATATATAAGATTTATAACTATGTATCAATGATGTATATACATACATAAACACAATCTATACAATATTTATACATTGCAGCAGTTCATCTTCCTCAACGAACTGATATTTTTAGTTTAATCCCCATCAACACAAATCTAATCTAAGCAGTTCATGAAAAATTAGCTATTCTCCGAGGAATGAAATGAAGTCCATGGAAAGATACGCTATTTCTCCACTTTGACAATCAGAAAATACAATTGAAATAATTTTTGACATTGCCACTTTCTACAATTATATATCCGGATGTTCAACAAAAAAGGACCAAAAGAAACAAAAAGTATTAGATGAACTTTTGTGCTTAATAATAAACTGAAAATTCAAGATGGTTGAGGCTTGGTGTTAAGATACATGTTCAGAGACGGATCTAGAATTTAAAGTTTGTGGATTCCTTGAGCAAATAGAAAAATCAAATATAGTGGTTTACTTGGTTAGAACCCACAACCACGAGGCCTATAAAATTTTAGCAAGTTATGTACTATATTTCTCAATATAAATAAAGGATCGACACGAAAGTTACTGAGTTTTCGAGAACCTCCATCAATCACCCAAGATCCGCCCTTGTACATGTTGATGTGGAAGAATGTGACCCTAGTTGGTTAAGACTATGGCCAGATCAGTCATTTCATAAATGCAGTTAACACTTCTTTCAAAAATCAATTAAGTAGTTATAACTAACTTTTGAAAGCTACAGTGTATAAATGCTATATGTACATTTATTCACTACTTTAATCAATAAGAAAAATTCTGAAGATTTTCTTTACTCTCTTCTTCTCTTCATTATTAAGTTTATAGTTTCTTGCTTCTTGAGAAAAAAACCTTCATGGTATCAGAGCTCGATCAATTAGGCTAGAGTTATTACACAAATTCTACGAATTGGTGTTTTTATTGAGCATAATATATGTATCAAGTCTCAGGACAACATTCGAATAGGTGATTCGTTCTTATTTTTCTAAAGTGCAATTGTAGTTGATTTCTGAGAATCAACATTTTCATCTAAAATTTCTGAGTCTTATGTTTGGACTGGTGATTTAGCTTTCGCGGAATGAAAAATTCATAAAGAATTTCTGTGATTTGTTAAAGTGTCAATATAGCAAATGAACAAGGAAATAGAAAGAATATGCAGAATGATCAGTTTTCTGGTTTGTCCTCTCAAAATGTTGTTAATTTGGCAATTCCTACACCAGAACAAGGTATTAACTATAATCACCCTCTCTTCTTAGGCCCGACTGATGTTAGTAGTCTTGGTATAATTTTCTTTTAATTGCTTGGGATTGAAAAAATATGCATTGTGGAGTAGATCAATTAAACTTGATCTTCTTGGTAGAAACAAGATTAGTTTTGATAGATGGCACTTTCATGATGAAATACATTTAGAGAAGATTTATGGGGGCAATGAGAGAGGATCATTACTATTGTCTTGTTTTGGCTAATAAATTTTGGTTTTAAGAGTTTGTTGAGTGGTATTGTTTTTTCTTCAAATGATTGTACTACATAAAATGATCTCAAAGAAAGATTTGATCATTTGGATGGGTCAAGAATCTATAGCCTACACAAATAAATTAGTACCTTGATGCAAGGTATTACATCTGTGTCTGCATATTATAATAAACTAAGAAATCTTTGGGATGAAGTTGAGGCCCTTATGCCTCCTTCTACTTGTGATTGTGAGAAATCTAAAGGGTTTGTAGCACATATAGATAGACAAAAATTATATCAGTTTCTAATGGATCTAAATGAGATGTACCATCAGGCTAAAAGTCAGATCTTATTAATGAACCTTTTGCCCAATATTAATCAAGCTTATGCAATGCTTGTTGGCAATAAGGCACAGAAGTTTGTAGTGTCAACTACTGGTGATTTAGGTATGAATATTATGACATCAAATAATTTGGATGCAATTATTTTAAATTCCAGAGCTGGTAATCATTTTAATGAAGTTGGAGGTGGTTGCACTGCAAATTAGAAGTTTAAGACGAGTAATGTTGGTCTTGTGTGTGATTACTGCAAATGTAAAAGTCATAACAAAGAATCTTGCTATAAGATAGTAGGGTTTCCAGCTAATTTTAAGTCCAAAAAGAAGGTGGGAGCTAGAATATATAGTAGTGCTCACATTGTTACCTATGAACATGTATCTAGTCTTGAGCAAAAAATACAGAAGGCTTAAGCCAATTTCATATATGCAATGAGTGTTGTAGGTCCAAGTATAGGATGGAACAATCAAGATAGTCAGGTTAAGAATGCACAATAGACATAAAATCTCAAAACTATTAAAAAGTCAAAGAAATCTGTTGAGGAATTGCTAAAGGGTTGTACATTTACGAAAGATTAATATGATCAAATTCTAATGATGTTGCAGCAAGGTTCTACTGACAAGACTGGAGATGAGACTAGTACAGTTTATTGTGGAGGTAAGTTTGTATTTGTGTCTGAAGATAGTGAAATCTGGATAATTGACACTGAAGCTACCAATCATATGGTATCCAGGTTGGATATGCTGTTAAAAGAGTCTATAACGTAGTTTAAAGAACCAAAGAAGGTGTTTCTTCCCAATGGGGAAATGTCAATGCTAGAAGCCTGATTATTAATGTGTTTCATATCCCTGAATACAAGTACAATCTATTGTACGTGAGCAAAATAACCAGGGAACTAGGACGCTCAGTTATTTTTTTCACATTTTTGTGTTTTACAGAAGCGTTGTAGTAGAAAGGTGAAGGAAATTGATAAGAAATATGAAGGACTCTATCTACTGCTAGGCATTTGTCTATCACAGATGAGCAACAAGCTTCAGTAACTAGTAAAGCTATGCAATTAGGAACTATGCAAAAGGATATGATGCTTAGGCATAAGAGACTAAGACATACTTATTTTATAGTTCTTAGCAAGCTTTTTTGTATGGACAAAGAGGAACTTTGTAAAGTGTCTAAATACAATATATGTCCTTATGAAAAGCAAATAAGATTAGTTTTTCCTTTAAGTAGTATTAAAAATATTTGTAGCTTTGACTTGATTCATCTTAATCTTTGGAGCCCTTATAAAATAGCTACATTTGATGGAAATAAGTATTTTTTTATAGTGGTTGATGAATTTTCAAGAATGATATGGGTGTTTTTACCTAAACATAGGTCTGGTGTGTGTCTATATATGTAACAACTAGCTTTTTGATAAAATATATGAATTGTGTGTTTCTGTGTGATTTGACTATTTTACTCCTCTTCCTAATTAAAAGATGGTATTTTTGTGGTATGGAGGTGATTGGAATGATTCTCGATGTATTTTGGTACCATTTATGTGATATTGTGGTTTTTTATGGTTTCGAAAGTCTTATTTTGAACTTATGTGAATATCTTTTAATTCGTGCGATGTATGGCTGAACAAACTGCCTCATCAACTTTAAAATATTGATTTAGGCTAGGTAAAATTTTGGTTCAGATTTCGGTGCACCCGAGCTCATTTCGACCAATTTGTTGAAAAGTTGAAAAATTAAAAATATGATTGTGGGACCCATATTTGGTTGGAACGACCTCAAATAGAAAACATGAATTCACTATCAGATTCAGAACGTCTATTTTAGTGTGGTAACATGTTTGGTGTGATTTTACGGCTTTTAAATCTCATTTCGATCCTTGATTTGGAAAATTATGATTTCGAGTTTTGAGGGTCAACTTTGTGAAAACATATTTTTTTGAAATTTTGATATCTCCATTGAAGTTCAGAGCATCGAATTTTGTGTGGTTACATAATTCTTTTGCATATATCGACTCCAAACGAATTTGGACATCCCGTCGAAGTCCGTTGGGAGTTAGAAAAATCAATTATAGCTGAAAAATCTGCAATATATAGTAGGTTTTTCTCCTCTTTTTTGGCCCATTTTGCTCATTTTTCATCTTGTATCTTGAGAGTTAAAACCTAAAATAATGTGGGAGCTTGAGAAGTTAGATTAACATTTATTTCTTGATTCTCTTATGGAATTAAGGTGAGAATTCACCATTTTCTTAGTAATTTCTTGATTAATTTTTCAAAACCCCAAAAATTTTAGGGCTTGATTTTAAACCTCAATTTCACTCATTTTCACTTGAATAATGTTTTAATCTTATACTTACTAGTTTTTCATCAATTTAACCTTCAAAACAACTTTGATTCTTGATTGTAACTCAAATTTCAAAGATTTTTACCCGATAAAGCTCAAAATTAATTTTTCTTCAATTTGACACTCATTTTTGACTTAATTTTTTAGTTGTAGGTTCCTAAAAGTATGGAGAATATATTTTTAAAGTAAAGTTACGGTTTTGCCCTTTTCTCAAAAACTCATTCTGGGGGTCCATTTTGATCGCGAAACAAAAGTAGTCAATATGGGCGTCGTTGATTTTGTTTTGATGCGTAGATTCCATAATTGATGTTTTTAATAGAGTTCAGGATCATTCGTGGAAATTAAGGTCATGGGCTCGAAGTGTAGTAGACTAGTTTCAGCTTTTGATATAGGTTATGACTTAACTTTTTCAGACTAGACTAGGTAGTAAATGATGGTACTAAGTGCATGTTAAGAGTAGGAACTAATCATGAAAAATTGATATCTATGTGTTGTATCCATATGGAGGCCTATATGTGATGTAATTGTCGAAATTGAAATATTATATGATGTGTGTGACTGTGTGGGGTCCTATGTGATATTGATATTCCTGAATACATGTGAATAATTATATTGTGTTGTTGAAATACCTATTGTGGTATCATTGGCATATTATGATATATTCATACTTGTTGATATATGTGACATGTGGAAATTCATGGATGAAACAAAAATAATGGGTGGATATTAGCTTACATTATTGTGAAAATATATCATTATGGTTGATTGTTGAAATGTATCATTGTGGTTGGTTGTGTAAATACTCATTGTTATTGGTTGTGACCATTATGTCCTCATATCATACTCATTCATGAAACATTGGTACCACCGTGGCAACACCTGAGTAACATTGGCAACATCTTTTTAAAATCCTCTTCGAGGGATGTGTTGGGTAGGAGATATTGTAATACCTTATAAAATCCTTTTCGAGGGATGTGCCGGAAAGGAGATATGAGATATGTGGATTATAAATGGATTGACAAACCCCCATGATTCCTACGTTGGGAAGATTTAGCACCGTAGGTATACAAAGATTGTGTGATGAGCCTGGAGGTTGTGCGATGACCTCGTGCATCATCATCATCATCATATATATATATTGCACTTACTTTATTGTGTTATATTGTGTTGTATTGCCATATAGACTTGTCATCTATGTATTTATCGTATCTTCCTTTACTTGTACTTGATGATCTTGAATATACATGTTTTCCCTTAAATTTCTTATATGTGATATAATGCGTACCTGTGTTCTATCTTGGTGTGATGTTGCGATATATGTGATATATTAGAACTGTTAATGTAAGTGTTGTGGGCTACCGTTGTGGAACATTTTCTGATTGTAGGTGAAGTGCCCTTTATATGCATTTTGTATGCTTTATTTTCTACTTTGCTCAGTTGACCTATGATACCTACTCAGTATAAGTAGACCGTACTCACTCCTACTTTATCCTTTCAGTGCAACTTTAAGTTCGAGTGCACCTCAGACTGATTGATTTCGGACGCCTTCAGATTTCTCAAGGTAGCGATTGAACATTCATACGTCCAGAATTCACCTCCATCTTTCTGTATTAGTTATGTCTTTATTAGTGTTCGGAGACAAATATTTTTCCTTTGTGGTTATTTTTCTGATGTATTTGACTCCGAAATTGTATTAGTAGTTCTTATGCTGTTGACACCAGGTTTTGAGAGTAATGAATGCATGTGTTGATTTTATTTTATTTTGCTTTTATTATATCTATGTAGTTCGACTTCGTTCCAGAAGCCTAACCTTGGGGCATTCTTATTTTTTCTCTGTGTGTATCAGTTTGGGTAAGAGGCTTACTTGTCAAGGTTCGCCGCGACAAGTGACATCATGACCTATCAATTTTTGGATCGTGACAATACATTAAGATATTTTTCAGTATTTTGAAACTCAGTTTGGGAAGTCTGTAAACGTCTTAGGGTCTGACAAATACACTGAGTTTGTCAACACAGTGTGAGATACTATGTTTAAAGAATTGTGTATAATTCAGTAGAGATTTTGACCTTATACTCCTTAACAAAATAAAGTAGTCGAGAGAAAACATAGATACAGCTTGAAAGTGACTAGAGCCTTAAGATTTCAAGCAAAAATACCTTTAGAATTTTGAGTTCACTATGTTTTAGCTGCAGTATGTCTCATTAATAGAATACCAAGCATTGTCATTCAAGACCAGATTCCGTATGAAAGATTGTATGGTGTAAAACCTATGCTAACTCATCTTAAGGTGTTAGGGTGTCAGTGTTTTGCAAAAGTATAAATGAACATGAAAAGTTGATGCCTAGATCTAGAAATACAATACACATGAGATATTTAAAAAAATCAGAAAGGATATGTATTGTATGATCTGATAGATCACACCTTCTTTATATATAGAGAGATCATATTTAAAGAGGATGTATTTTCTTTTGCTAAAATAGAAGCTCAAGCTAAGCAAACTATTTTTATTGATCCATTGTTAAATTGTGATGTCTTGTTACATAATCATGAGTATGTATGTCCAGTTGTGCCAACTAAACAAAGTCATTCTATCATAAATCCTAGTCTTATCAGAATTGAGATTGAAGTTCAGGCCAATGATGAAAATGTAGGAGTTAGGACTTTTGAGCATGATTTGATAGATAATGCAGATATTCAGATGGCTCAACCTGAATAGACAAGCTCATAACTGGATGAAAGATTTCGTGTCCTTAAATATTAATTCAGATGTTCAGTATCCTATGTGTAACTACATTAGTTACAGTCATTTATCATCTGCTTATCAGTCTTATCTTATGATTACTTTAACACTTATAGATCCTACTACATATTCAAAAGTTGTGAAAGACAAGAGATGGATAGATGCTATACAAACAGAAATCCATTCTCTTGAGGAGAACAAAACTTGAGAGATAATTCATCTTCCTACCGGCAAGAAACCTATAGGTTGCAGGTGGATATATAAGATAAAGTACAAGTCTATTGGTGATATGGAGAGATTTAAATCAAGAATGGTTGCAAAGAGATATAGCCAAAAGAAAGGCATAGACTACAAGGAAACTTTCTCTTCAGTGGTTGAGATGGTTACTATTAGATCCATCTTAGCTATTTCTGCTTCAAAAAACTAGCACATACATCAAATGAATTTATTTAATGCTTTTCTACAATGAGATTTGCATGACATTGCCTCAAGGATTTACAAGTTAAGGGGAGAATGTGTGCAGACTTAGCAAATCCTTAATGGTTTTAAATAGGCTCCAAGGTAATGGACCATAAGTTGACAGAAGCTTTGGTTACATCTGAAGTTTCCACAGAGTCAACATGATTATTCCTTATTTATAATGAAAATTAGTAAAGGAATAATTGTTATATTTGTGTATGTTGATGATATGCTTATTACTGGGAGTAGTATAAACTTATTCAGGACATAAAAAAAGCTTTAAAGATAGTTTTCAAAATGAAGGATCTATGGGAGTTAAAGTACATCTTTGGAATTAAGTTTATAAGGTCTAAGGCTGGTATTCTTATGCATCAGAAAAAATAGACTCTTGAGTTGATAGCTGAAATTGGATTGTCTGTAGCAAAATCAACAAATACTCCTAAATATACAAATGTGAAGTTGACTTCTGTGTAGTATGATGAATATTTAAGGCAAAGTCAAAGTATTTGTGCTGATCTACTAGTTGATCAAATAATGTATTAAAAGCTTATTGGTAAATTACTCTATCTCAATATAACCAAACCAGGTATCTCTTCTAGTGCCAAGACTTTAACTCAGTTTCTTCAACAATCTAAAAAATCTCACATGGATGTAGTATTGAGAATTGTCAAATACTTAAAGAAGCAACCAGGTCAAGATTTACTCTTAGCTAGTAACAAAGATGAAACGATTTTAGCATATTGTGATGTTAATTGAGCAACATCTTCTCTTACTAGAAAATTTGTTACAGGTTACATGATCAAATTAGGGAATTCATTGGTCTAATGGAAAGCTAAGAAATAGACTACAGTCTCAAGAAGTTTAGCTGAGGTTAAATATAAAAGTTTGGCCAATACAATTTTAGAAATCATTTGGTTGATTGGTATTTTAAAGGAAGTTGATGACAATGTTCATCTACCAGTTCATGTGTATAGTGACAGCAAAGAAAGCAGCAACTCAAAATTGTTGTCAATTCAGTATATCATGAAATAATAAAACACATTGAAATAGATTCTCATTTTATTAGAGAAAAGTTGCAACAAGGTCTAATTATTGTGAAGTATGTGCCTAGTCAAGATCAACTAGCAGATGTTCTGCCTAAAGGTTTACCTAAATATCAGCATGAGTATCTCTTATGCAAGCTTAAAACTTTAAACATTTTCTCACCTCCTAACTCGAAGGGGAGTGTTGAAATATATGTTGATGTGGAAGAATGTGATACTATTTAGTTAAGATTATGGGCAGATTTGTCATTTCATAAATGCAGTTAACGCTTAAAAGCTTTTCAAAGTCAGTTAAGTAGTTAATTATAACCAACTTCTGAAAGCTACAGTGTATAAATACTACATGTACATCTTTGTATTCATTACTTTTTTCAACAAGAAAAATTATGAAGCTTATTATCTTCTTTATCAAGTTTAAAATTTATTGCTTCTTGAGAAAAAAACCTTCAGCCAGAGGCTTTTTTTTACCTTTCTCTAATAGCTCTCACCTTTTCGCTCCTTTGGTGACTTAAATTAACAACCTTGAAATTGAAAGTGGAGGTACTTATCATTCGAGCAACCCTTTCTTGTCACTTGAGGAATTAGATTAAATTAAGGTATACTTTGGTCAAATTGTATATTAAAGTAGAGAATAAAAACAAATAAAATAGGTCACTAGACAAATACGTAAAATAACGAGGAGAAGAAAACGAGAGAACTAAACTCACTTCCTTTGTAACCCCCCCCCCCCCCCCCCCGGGGGGTCCAAAAGAGCAATTGTAGTATTCATTGAACTATGAACTTTATTTAGATTTCTTCTGAGATTGATATGATTCAGATACTAATGAAAGCTCATAAGCAGAATAAAATGCAATTGACTTTCAATTTTTAGACAAACTATTAATTCTTTTGACATCTCTCTTCACTATGGTGTATTTACTATCAAGGATTCATAAGAGAAACAATTTTAAAATTAACTTGATAGTTTTGAAGAACTTGCGGTATAATTCAAAATAAGATTTAACATAAATATATTATTATTTTTGGTTATTAAAGAAGAGTGTGATCGATATTATTGAATTGTTTGCAGGTTTCTTTTCAAATTAATGAGACTTCATTAATGTCTCTTTTAGACCATTGGGTAAAAAGGCACCAAATAAATGATTCATCTGAACATTAGTATTTTTTCAGCTCTTGATTAATGATAAAATATTTATTCATTCATAATTTATATTATTAAATATCTATATTCTACCAATTGCTTCTTGTATTTGTACTCTACAATCTACATCATTGTCTTCGCAAACGTTAGTTTAAGTCATACATTATTTGGTTATTAGAAGAAGAGTTAAATATTTTTTACTGTTCTTGCTTTTGTTCATCTCTTTCAATCTTATCGCGCTTCTATATTTGAAATACAATTTACGTTCTTTACACGTGAAATTTGTGCGTCACAAAGGACTCTCATCAATGATGGAGGCACTAATTTAAGTTTATATACACTCAAAGTGTGTGAAACAGAATTACCATACAAATACAACAACAAAATTATTATGCTAATTATTTTACACTGCTTTTAAATATTTGAAAAACCAACATGAGTTCTGGTGCAACGGATGGGGTTGCTCCACCCTTAACCAGAGGTCGAGGGTTCGACCCTGGGCATGAAGAAAACTCTGTTGGGAGCGCTACCCCTCGAATGGGGCCCTACCCGGTGTGAATCCAGATTAGTCGAATTCCAATGCGGGTACCGAACACCGGATGGGAAATCAAAAAAATTGAAAAGGCAAACCAACTGGCTAATTAAGTAAGAGCAACAATGACATTAGGCACGGGTAAAATATTTGGAGATGCCATTTTAAGAACCAACATTGAGCTAATTTAATTGGAGAGATCTTATTTTTTTGAGAAAAATAAGCACCACTGTCTTTTGAAATATTCAAAGAAAAAAATCAATTGAAGTGGTGTTTTTTTTGTTAATACAATATTTCTAATTTGTTTAAGTTTTTAAAAATTGTATTTATGAAACTCTTTAATGTTACTGCACAATTATTTATCTCTGCAGGAAATATGAACAAAAAGATAGCTTGAGCCCAAATGATGTTATTGGAGAAGATTTGTGTGTTTTTCTAGCTTTATACTGATAGAGAAACGAGATAGAGAAACTAATATTTTCTGAATAGCTGCTTACCTCTTCAATAATACATAATGAAATACTTATAGCTATACAACTGTCGGTTAGAGTTCTAATCTAGGAAAGAATATATATTGTCATAACTATACAATTTGTAATTAAATTCTATTCTAGAAAAGAGAATATTCTGTAACTTCTATACAATTATAATACTGCCTAACATCCCCCCTCAAATTGATACCGACGATCACACACTAGCAATTTGGAGATAAGATAGCTATGTCGTTCGCGTGTCATAACCTTTGTAAGCAAATCAACAAGTTGATCATGAGAAGAAATGTGTTGTAGAGTGATAAGACGATCAACAACTAGTTCCCGATGACAGTCCACCTCTATATGCTTTGTATTTTCATGTTGCACAGAATTTGTGGCTATTTTAATCGCACTAGTGCTATCAGCATGTAACACCGTAGGAGATATAATAGCAACACCAAGCTCAGATAATAGACGTCATAGCCAAACAATTTCCGAACTTGTTGCCGACATAGCCCGATACTCGGCCTTCTAGATAATTTAGATGTACGAGATTGTTTGTTACATTTCCAAGATATCAAGAATGTGCCTGAAATATGTACCAACCAGTAACGGAAGAAGGAGAGTCGGGACAACCAACCCAATCTGCATCATCAGTATATCCCTCAAGATATATAGGAGAATCAGAGCGGAAGAGAACACCTTGATTCATTGAACCACGAACATACCAAATGACCAGAAGTAATGCAGTGTGATATATATGGTAAGGATTAGCCACAAACTGACTTAGAACTTGTACAACATATAAGATTTCCGGCCTTCTCATAGTGAGATAAACTAATGATCCCACCAACTGCCGATACAATGTTGGATCACTGAATGGTTCACCATCAGCTTCCTTGTATTTTGTATTAATCTCCATTGGGGTGTATATAACCTTTCCATCAGTAAGACCAGCCGTAGCAACAAGATCACTAGCATACTTTTGTTGTGTAAGCATGATCTCAGTAGGCAAGTATAGAACCTCAAGTCCAAGAAAGTATGTCAATCGCCCCAAATCCTTCACCTTAAATTAGGTATGCAAGAATTCTTTTAACTTAGTAATATTCTCTTGATCATTTTCTGTGATAATGATATCATCAACATAGATGAGAAGTACTGTGATACCTATTGGAGAAGTACGAAGAAATAAGGAACAATTTGAATAACTTGAGAGAAGCCCACAGTTTGAAATGTGGATCGAAATTTATCAAACCAAGCTCTGGGAGCCTGTTTTAAGCCATTAAGAGATTTTTGAAGACGACAGACCATATTTGGTCTTGGCATAACACACCCAGGTGGTGGTTTCATAAACACAACTTCTTCCAGATCACCATGAAGAAATGCATTTTTCACATCCAACTGATGTAAGGTCCAACCTTTTATTGAAGTCAAGGCCAATAATGTTCGTACCATTGTCATCTTAGCAATAGGTGCAAAAGTCTCCTCATAATTCACCCCATACTATTGTTTATACCTTTGAGCAACTAACCGAGCTTTGTAGTGATCAATTGTACCATCTTTCTTTATTTTAATGGAATACGTCCACTTACTTCCAATGAAAACTCCATCTGTTAGTTTATCAACAAAGTCCTAAGTTGAATTTAGTGCTCAAAGCTCATTCGATATTGCCACTTTTTATCAGGTTTGTGTAGAAGCCTGGGATTAAGATGTAGGTACCTCAACAGATTCAGTCTAGTATACAAGGCATAGGATTTACCAAATTTCCCTGGAGAGTAACCAAGCCGTTCAGGAGTAAGGCGATTTGTTCTATTAGACCGATGTGGAGGAGTAACTGAATAAGAGGATCCTTCTTCTGAAGATGAGAATGACGATGTAAATTCATACTAGAAAGAGAAAAGGGCTGGAGAGCATCATTATCATAGTTCTCGGGTTGTTCTTGGAATTCAAGTAGATGATCAGTACTGGAAAGAGATGAGGGCCATACATCACCATTATCATAGTCCACGGGCTGTTTCATAGAATCAAGCTGAGGGTCAGTTGCTACCATATTATCATCAAACTTGTACAAAAAAGAGAGAGATTCTAAAGCATGTTTAAAATTGTATTTGTAAGAAAACTGGTCCTCAAAGATACTAATATGTCTAGATATTCGAAGATGAAGGCGAGATGCATCATAACATAGATACCCCTTTTGTGTGTCATTTTAGCCCACAAAAATACACTGTGTTGCCTTTGCCGAAAGCTTATGTCGTTCAGCTGGAAGACGGACAAAGCAAAAACAACCAAAAACTCAAATAAGTTTTTCAAGATCATAACTGGTAGGGAAGGAACCAGATGATGTAGTTACATTTGTCTGGTAAGCTTGGTGAGCAGTGCGTGAACGATTTGGGTGACGACGACAACCTGAAATATGATGGACAGTAATTTGCAATAAGCATAATATTTTTTCTTCTTAGGACAATTAGCTGCAATGTGACCAAAGTCTTGACATTCATAGTATTGGACACTTCTCTTAGTATTTTCAATTGAACCAACTGTTGTTAATTTTCCTACAAGTAATGCAACAGAAGGTGATGGCGTAGACTCTATGGCATCTTGAGTTCCAAGTCTTGTCTCTTCACACAAGACGGTTGTTAATACAACGTCAGAAGCAGGTGTGACTTCCCTTCTTTACAAACTGCCACGAATTGGCTCGAATTTAGGCCAGAGTTTCATTAAGAATTGCACCACCCTTGTCTTCTTTCATTCTCCCAACATCTTCTTGAGCCCTACCTTAGAAATATTTTGCATAAAAATTTGATCTTGTTCCGACAAGAGCAACTGCAAACGAGCATAAAAGGAGCGAACATTCTTGTCCCCCTATGTGCATTCTGCAATGTTGCATTCCACTTCAAACTCTCGCACAAGATTACTTTATTGATAGACTGTAAGGAGGTGGGTTCACATCTCAGAAGCAAAACTAAAAGGTCTAAGCCCCATAGCAATGTCATCATGTACCGAATTCAACATCCAAGCGATTACCTTCGCATCATTCAATTTTTAGAGATCCAACTCTTTTGCGTCTGTTGATGGAAGAGCAGAACCATCTAAAAACCCCAAAAGGCCCTTACCTTGAATAAAGATTCCAAAGTGGAATTCCCAGAGAGTAAAATTGGAACCATCCAATTTTGTGGAGAGCAAGTCGTGCGAAGATGATTGTGAATCCATTGATCGACCAATTACCAAAGAGGAAAAAAAAGGTACGCACAAAAAGAAACTCAAGAAGGTAGCAAAGTACCTGTGCAGAGAAAACAGAGAGCACTAAAGAAAATTATATGGTGGCTTTTGGGGGAGGATTGCCCAAGTCCATCTAAGAACACCAATTACCCATCCTTTTTTCGATGTGGGATACTTAACACTCCCCCGTACGCCCAGACCTCGTTAACTAGATCGTGGATAATATAATATGGGGGCCCAACATCGGTGAATTAAGATTTGGGATGGCCCTGGCCCTAATACCATAATAGAGAAACGAGATAAATAAACAAATTTTTTCTGAATAGATGCTTACCTCTTCAATAATACGTAATTAAATACTTATAGCTGTATAACTATAGGTTAGATTTCTAATCTAGGAAAGAATATATATTGTCATAAATATACAATCTGTAATTAAATCCTATTCTAGGAAAGAAAATACTATGTAACTTCTATACAATTATAATACTGCCTAACATATACTTCGTAATATCTATTTCATTAGCAAATTCATGTAGGACATATCATTCAGCAAAAGAACAAAGTTGTTATTGTTTGTGCCTTGATTATTCTGTCGCTTCAAGAGATAATATGCCTACATTAGATGTTGCAAAAATTTGTAGAGAATGATTATATCGAAACTTCCATTGTGACCTTAAGGATGCACATGATGAGGTCGTTGATAAATTAAAACACCCTTTTTAGTTCCTCTAGAGTGCTAGACTATGGTCACACAATTAATGTAACTAGTTTAGGATATGTGCATTACACGTGTATCAAACGTTAATTAAGAATAACCGTAAACATCACCAAATTGAACCAAGCTTGCTATAAGTTCAAAATTGTGTGATTGAATAGTTAAAATCAACTTTTGCCAGAGAAACTTTAAGCATTTAAATTTAATTAAACAAGAGAAAAGTAAAAATAATATGTTTGTTATAAAGTTGAATCCCAGATACTTCTTAATAAAATTATACAAGAACTTTATATAAGGTGAAATCCTAAATTTCTTTTTCTTTTTGTCACGAGCCAACCCTAAATAGTGATACAAACATTAGACTTCCTTACATAATTTGTACGTGCTTTGCATGTGTATCTCACATCAATCAATAAAATTATATAAACAAAAAAGAAAATTATTAGAAAGTAGGCATGAAAATAAATAATTAGGTAACAATCTAAAGGAATTTGCATATTAACTAACAATTCAGTCGTTGAAAGTTTTGATCTTTAAGGGTCTTGGCTCTCAATTGAGACCCAATCGGCTTGATTGCAAAATCAACTCCTGACCTTGACATTCGATCCCAATCCTGACTTTTATCCTTGATCGGGGTCCCAATTTTTAGTCCTAACTTAATACCTGACCTAAGACCCTGATCGTAAATTGAAATGAGACACGAATTTGTACCACAATTCATGACTTAACTTCCGACGAGCTCTAAAAATCCTAAAACTCAACTCCAACTGATAGTTCAGATATGTTTTGCTAGATATTTTGTGATAATTTAATTTTTTTTGGGTTTAATTTAGCTTTTTATTAATAAGTAAAACAAAAATTGTTTCAACATCACTTGACCCAGTCCAACCCGGGTCAAATAAAGCAAGACAAATTAAACCAAATAAAAACTACAAAGAAACACTTAGTGTAAGTAGGGTTTTCAAAATGAAGATCCGATTTTCTTTCCTTCTTGATTGTTGCGTCTCTTCTTTCCTAAGTCGATTGTCATCACTGTTATTCCTCCAATTGTCTTCCTTTTTGATGATTCAGCTCCTAATCGTACGTCTCTTGGGTTCTTGCTTCAAATTTTGACCTCTATTCAACTGTTTTTTCCAATTTATCTCCATTTGCCAGGTTGGAATGATGTATTCAAGTAAATGAACAGAACTTCAAGTAAGTTAGTGTATTCTGTATATTTGTTTACTTACTTCTCTTGAACTCTAACATCGTCTCCGTTACTGATTAGATCTGCAAGGAAAGAGGCTAGATTCTCCCCTATAGCTGCGACTCCTTTCTGTTGGTTTTGAGGGAAACAACTATTTGATGTATTCTTTTCTTTCTGTTCTTCCTTTGTGCTGGTATGAAGTGTAATTTTACTACCCTGTCTTGGCCTCTGTTTGCCCTTTATCCTCAAGCTGGTGTAATCCTTAAATAGGGACTTTGACATTTATCACTATTAACAATTGCTTTACATTTTTGATGTAACTGATGAAATTAGTGTAAATGATTGCTCCTGAATCTATAGCTAAATTAGCAAGATAATCTGCTAACTTGTTACCTTCTCTGTATACATGCTGATAAATTACTTCCTTTTCCTGCAACTGCTGTTTAATTTTGGAAATTATACTTGCTATACTCCATGGACGTTGCCAGCTTCCTGTTAGAATCTTCTGCATTAGGAGTGAATCCATTTGAAATATGACTTTGTCAAATTGTGTATGCCTGCAATGTTTAGCTGCTTGAAGTATTGCATTTGCTTCCGCTTGCAAACTGTTTGCATGTGTATGTATTTCTGCACGAGCATATATAATATCCCCTGTATCATCTCTCAGGCAATATGCATAAGAACTCTTTCCCTTTGTTCCTCTGAAGGCTCCGTCTATATTATATTCGACCCATTCCTGTTCTGGCATCTCCCATTGCATTGTTGTGACTTTCATTTTGCATTTAATTCTGTCAAACTCCTCCAATAGCTGTGGCCATTCCATAGAGAACTCATAGTTTGGTTTCCTGACCTTTAGTAACAATCTTACATTGCACTGATAATTTAGATAGAAAATCAAATACTTGATAATTCAGGTATGAAACTCAGAAAAGAGGATACTTCAGGTATGTTTTTCACCCTTAACTCGTTTTCAACTGATAACTGATGTTGGTTTATCTTTAACTTTCTATATCATATATTCAAATTTATGTGTATATGTACCTGCAAACTGAACAATAATGTACTGAATAAGGTTATTGACCTTTATGATCCAAAGCAGAGGGAGACATAAGAACGGGAAAACAACAATGTTAATATTTGAATCACCTGCCATAGAATTAAAACAAAATATTGACTTCACTTACTATTATTTTCACTTTTCTTTTAGCTAAAATAAAACAAACACCAAGATTGAAGTAGAACTGTAGCAATATTAAAAAGATAATGAGAAAATAGTCTATTACCCCCAACCTTTAGTCGAAATCCCAACTACACACTCAACCTTTAAAGGTGACCTATTACCCCCCTAAACTATTTTAAAATGAAATTATTACCCCATCCTCCAATGCTGACATGGCAAGAGAGTGTGTTTCACTCTCTTTAAAAGAGAGTGAGAACGAAAATAATTTATTAAAATTTTATTTTTAATATTTAATTAAATAAATATATAAAATTTTAATTATTTTTTTCTTTCTTCTTCTTCATTTCTTCTTCTTTTTCTTCTTCTTCTTCAATGACATCCAAGAACTCATTAATGACATTTCTTCTTCTTCCATTCTTCTTCTTCTTCTTCTTCTTCAATTTTTCTTCTTCTTCTTCTTCCTCTTCTTCTTCTTCAATGGCATCCAAGAACTCATTAATGACATTTCTTCTTCTTCTTCCATTCTTCTTCTTCTTCAATGGCATCCAAGAACTCATTAATGACATTTCTTCTTCTTCTTCTTCCATTCTTCTTCTTCTTCTTCTTCAATTTTTCTTCTTCTTCTTCTTCCTCTTCTTCTTCTTCAATGACACCCAAGAACTCATCAATGACATTTCTTCTTCAATGACATCCAAGAACTCGAATTACGTGAGACTGTTGAATCAATTTAGATTGGAAAATTCGAATTAATTTTTGTGTTAGAATTATTCCTTAGCTCCCCAAAAATTGATTGACGTTGAGAATTTTGAAATTCATCAAAAAAAATAAAGTTGCCAAAATTTTTAATTTTTCGGTGCCGTCACTGTCCAATGGCGTTTCACCATTGAAACTGCACCATTGAAGGCGGCGACATTTTGTGAAAATCAAATATTTTTTCGGACATTAATTGTTGATTTGATTTTGATAAGATTACATATCGTGTGAATTCTATATGATTCATTATGCCATTGAAGAAGAAGAAGAAGAAGGCATATGACATGGCATATGACGTGGAATTAAATTTTTATAGTAAAAAAAATAATATGACGTGGAATTATGTGGCATGACACATGGCAGCGCGTGCATCACACCCACATTCCAAATAACTGGTTGTCAGTTTTTTTTTGGGGGGGGGGCTAATAATTCCACTTTAAAATAGTTTAGGGGATAATAATTTCATTTTAAAATAGTTCAAGGGGTAATAGGTCACCTTTAAAGCTTGAGTGTATAGTTGAGATTTCGACTAAAGGTTGGGGGTAATAGACCATTTTCTCAAAAGATAATTGATATACTAATTGAAAAAATAGAACTCAATTAACATACCAACCTGTATTAAATTTGAGTCGAGCTTCCTAAGTTCCTATGGCGCCCATGCGTGGCTTGAAATCTTCTTAGGTTCACTCTCGACATGATTATGTGTTGTTGTTGATGTGGGGCAAGGGAGCCTCAAGCCTAATGTAACCTAGTAATATGCACCATTAATCTTTTAACACATTACGTGTTTACGCGTGGTTATAATTTAATTACACATGAAAGAGTACCAAAATACGTAACTAATAAGAACTCTAAATCAGAGGTAGTATTTCGTTGGAATTCAATTTCTTTTCTTTATACTCTCCTTCCTTAATTATGTACGACGACACCAAAAAATCAATTTTAGAAGGAAACAAATTATACAATTAATTGTT
The DNA here is from genome assembly GCF_002878395.1 of Capsicum annuum. NCBI lineage: Eukaryota > Viridiplantae > Streptophyta > Magnoliopsida > Solanales > Solanaceae > Capsicum > Capsicum annuum. Next base: position 27,710,525 of record NC_061111.1, read on the forward strand.
GAAATATTCTCACGATTATGATATATTTTGGTCTAAAATTCTATATACTATTAGTGTTTGGACATAATTATAATTTTATCCAATAAGTGAAAGATAATTTTGTCTATTACAAAGATTTTTAATGAATGATAAAAAGTTCAAATCACTTTTCCAAAGATATTTACATCTTTAATACATTAGAGATCGAGATAGAGATATGCCCCTTATCTTTATCTCTGAAGACTTATAATGAATTAGTCATAAAAATTAAATGATGGCATCTTTGAATGCATTGAAGTATAATCGTACCACCACCAAATGATAGGGTGTAGTGGGTGGACGGGATTACTTCTCCCTTAACCAGAGGTGTCGGGTTCGAGCCCTGGGTATGGAAAAATCCTTGGTAGGGAGCCCTTCCACCCGAATGGGCCCCTACACGGTACGAATTCGAATTAATCGGACTTCAATACCGATGCTGAACACTGGATAGGAAACCAAGAAAAAAGTATAATCTTACCTAACTACCTTCGGTGAGCTCAAGTACTTCCTCTGTTTAAATATAAAAAATTGCTACAGGCATTTAATTTTCGTGCATTTAAGAGTCATGTGAAGTCTTTCGCTAGCTGCACATGTAGAAGAAACAACAACATAAATTTATAAATTTCCCTCAGTAAGAAAATGAAATTCAAGAAAAAGCAATCAAGGCCGAGTTTTTTTTTTTTAAATGCAAAATTGTTTCAATTCCATACCATCCAAAGTAACTTTGAATTTGTGTAAGAACCAAAGATAAAATAATATCAATTAAACATAAATATATTTAAGAAAATAATATTCAAACTAAAAGAAAATTATAGCCAATTTTGATCATAACAGTTATCTGGGAAAAATTGACAAAAGCTACCTTTCTTAAAACTATTTTACCAAAGGGACACTAAATTTCTTCTTGAATTATTTTTAGGATTAGAGTGTAAAAAGTGTTGAAAAGTTGAAAAAGTAGGCCCACATATGGGCCAAGGGACCATTGTATCATTTTTCTAACTTTACAAATTTAACATAATACACTAACACCCATCCACTTATTTCAATATAAAAAAAAAAGACCTTCTCTCTCTTCTTAAATTGTCTCCCAACTCTCGCTTTCAAAACTCTTCTCCCCAAGCGCTATTTTTGTTTTTCCTTCTTTAGCAGCTGCTAAGAGCCTGTTGTTGCTTCATAAGGTTAGTTAAAATCATGTTTCGATCATTTGTAGATCCAACTAAACAGGTTTCTTTGCTGATCGATTCGTAGTGATGTAGGATTTTTTTTCCGAATTTGGTTGATTAAGGAGTTTTGGTTTAGTTCCGTTTTTTTTAGCAAAGAAGTGTTGAATGTTGGTATAATCGTTATTTGAAGAGTTATTTTGACAGTTTGATTCGAACAGTCACCTGTTTCTGTCCGTAGACCCATAGTCTATGAAATCAGAATGCCCTAGATTGAAATTAATTTTTAAACGTACGAAATTCTTTTAAAATATGGTTGCTTAAATAGTGAAAATTGAAAGATTAATAGTTAATTAGTTCGATTAGGTGCAATAGTTTGATTTTTAGCAATTATTATGTTTTAATACTGCACGTTGGATTTTGGTTCAGTTATTGATGTGTGGAGTGAACTGATTGATGGTGAAAGAGTTATTTCGGCATTTTGATTCGAACAGTGACCTGTTCCTGTCCGTAGAACCGTGGTCTATGAAATGAGAATGCCCTAGATTGAAATTAATTTTTAGACTTATAAAATTCTTTTAAAATATGATGACTGAAATAGTGAAAATTGAAAGATTAATAGTTAATTAGTTTGATTAGGTGCACTAGTTTGATTTTGATACTGCATGTTGGATTTTGGTGGGATATTTCTTTATTTTTGAGGGGGGGTTCATTTGAGCATTTATTTTTGAGGGGGGGTTCATTTGAGCATTGACTTATTTCTATTGATAGACTTGTGGTCTATGAACTGAAAATGGGAGATTTGTCCTGTATGTGTAGATTGTGTTGAAAATGGGTAAAAAAACCATCCATCCTAAAAGCAAAGTCGGTACCGATTCTGATTTTGCTAGTAGTAGTAGAAAAAGAAAAGCCAAGGCAATTGAAAATGTCTCAAAACCAAATAAAATTATCAAGGAAGTGTTTGAATCAAATTCGAAGTTAAAGGAGATAAGCGACTACGCTGAGTCTAGTGAAGATGTCCTTCCCGAGCATAGTGTTAGTGGTGACAGTGAAGAGAGCGAGGGAAGTGGGAGAAACAATGATGATGGGGATAATGATCCCTTGTCCGCGCAATGTTTGTCAAGGTTTATTTCCGTGGAGCAGTATGACATTCGAACGATAATGGACGAGGTCGAATCTTTCCTGGTGAAGATATCGATCAGATCAAGAATGGATACTTATCAAGAATTTAAGCAAGTTCTTATCGACCAGGAGTTGAAGAAAAGATTCAAGCGGTCCAGGTTTGGACACCTGAGAAACCTGTCGGAACATCTCAAGTTCAATGGGCAGTTGGTCCATTATTTGTTGTTTCGACGCGTCAAGAGTGATAAGATGCATCATGAGATGTAGTTTTGCGTTAACAACAAGCCTTTCTGTTTTGGCTTGAAAGAGTTTTGTTTGATCACGGGGCTGAACTGCTCATCATGCCCCAATGAATAAAAAATGAAGAAGGTGTTAGACAAGGGGGAGCATTTTTTCTTTAAGGTGACGAAAAACAAAAATATTACGGTGGCCAACTTATTACACTTGATCAGAGGGAATCATATGAACGAGGATCAAAAGTTTAAGTGTTATTTACTGTGGTTCTTATACACCATGTTACTTGCAAAAGATTCGACGAAGGTTGTCGACACGAAACTAATTCGAATGGTCGATTCTTTGAGTTTCTTCATGAATTATTCGTTGGGGAAAGAGACATTTCAACTGACCCTGAACTATCTGAAGAATAAAAGTGATCTGAAGAAGCAGAGAGAAGTATTTGATGAGAAGCAGAAGGCATACTATCCTCTATTCAGATTTTCCTGGGCATTCATGGTATCTACCATAAACCCTTTAGTGAGTTTATCATAGATTCTTGTTTTATTTACACTCTGTCATAGACTTTGAGTTCTTTTTTCACTGTTGTACTGCTTACAGGTTTGGATCTATGAGGCCTTTCCTCATCTTGAAAAATTTGCTGAAAAATCAATGGATGAGTCCTTTCGCATTCCCCGTATCCTCAGATGGCACATTACAAAAAGTGATTAGATAATCGAAGGCGACCCATTCAAGTACAAAGGAAAAGTTACTGAGGCATGAACTTTTTTATTATGTAATAATACTACTGTTGTATTGAATATTATGTAATTGTTAATTGATACTTTGCAGAACGTGCACCCATACATCATTCCTACTGTTCGTGAGACGATGATGCATTACATGGTTATGTTTAAGCCATATACGGACGAGGTGAAGAATAACATCCTCGGCTGCTTGGAGATAGAGTTAGAAGGGGTGACTTTTCTTACTTTAAATGAGGACAGTGATTATAACAGGGATTTGGGTGGTAACTCCGTTGGAGTACGCATTGGTGATGATGTTTCTCCGAGCACCTCCAAAGATTCAATAGGCACCTCATCCCCTGGGGATCTTCATAAGCATGTTGTTGTGCTCGAGGAAGCGTTATTGGACATTGCTGACTATATCAGAGAGAAAAGACTGAAGAAAAAGAAAAAGGATGAGCGACCACATGAGCGAGGTAACTTCATTCAACAATTGATATTATTGATGAATTTTCAGCTTTTAATATCAGTAACAATTTGTAATATGATGATACAGTGCATGTGGACCTCCTTGAATCGAAAAGGAATGAAGAAGGAAAAAATAGCAGCAAAATGGATGTGCTAGCCACTGCTGTAGCAGAAGAGGTTAAAGAAGAAAGAAAGAAGGATGAAGAAGAAGAAATGGAAGAAGATAAGAGCCAAGAAAAAATTGGAAAAGAAGCAGCTGCAGATGAAGAAGAAGAAGAAAAAACTGAAAAAGAAGTCGCAACAGTTGAAGAAGAAGGCAAGGAAAAAGAAGGAGTTATTGTTGAAGAAGGCAAGGAAAAGAAGAAGCTAAAAAATAGGAGCAGCTGATGAAGAAGAAGAAGAAGAAGAAGAAGAAGAAGAAGCTGACAAAGAAGAAGCTGATAAAGCTGCAACGGGTGAAAAAAAAAGAAGTTGAGGAAGAAAAGGAAGGTGAGAAAGAAGTAGTTGTTAAAGGTGAAGAAAAAAAGAAGCTGAGGAAGAAAAGGAAGGTGAGAAAGAAGCAGTTGTTGAAGGTGAAGGAAAAAAAGAGGCTGAGGAAGAAAAACAAGTTGGGTTCATGGATATCGTTGATGAAATCAACAACACCTATACTGATGGGGAGGAAAATAGTGAAAAGGATACTTGAATGCTAATATTGTTAATATGTTGAATGATCCATTAGTAGGATATTTGAAACATTCTTTTATTTCATAGAATATTTATTTAATCTTTCGTATACTTCTTTCATAGTCTATCATTACCATGCTACTCTATTTTAAGTTGATGTGTTGATTGATCGACTATGATTCTATCAAAAACACTTAACGTTGTAGAAAAATAGAAGTATTATTATTTATTCAATATCACTACATCCATGTTACACTTTTTCAACGAATGAATACTAGCATTATAGCACATAACATCATTTTTAGGCCATTCTCTCTTTCTTCGGCCAAAATCAATTTTTGTTTTAGTTGATCCCTCTCTATTTGGGTGTCATGTAGCAATACTTTAAGGTGATACCTTTTTTCTTCGGCTTCTTTGAATAAATTCATAAGAAAATATCTATTTTCTTCGCATTCTTGGAGCCTTTGTAGTAGATTAAATTTTTCTAAGCCATGAAAATTTGATGTCTCGGGTCCCGGACTCAACGTTGATGGACTGCTTGGAGGTGATAGCTCATCGAGCCATTTGAAAAATGAGTATGTGCCATCATCCTAGAAAATAAATTATAATTACATAACGATTAACTTAACATTATAAAAAAGACATACACGACTTACCTTCGCAATTGCACAGTTATAAAATTTGTGACTTGGATTTGAGTCCATGCGTGATGTCCTCAAGACAGCCGTATTCCTACAATGACAAATTAGAATCTTTTTAGAATTGGATGTTTGAGATGCTTGAGACATTGTAGAATTTTTAAATAAAAACAAAGTTGATGAAATAAAGTAATGAGGGAGTGACGACTTTATATATGAAGTAAAAAAGATGTGTTAAGTACAAAATTAGCCGTTTGTTACCATTGAACAGTAATTTTATTTTTTGGAATTGGTGGTGACACTTAATAGACTGTCGTAGATCATGACCAATGTTAGCCATAAACGAGATACTAAAGTCTACCGTAGACAAGCGTAATCTATGGACCCTCAATAACATGTTAAGAAAATCAATAAAAGATATACTTATGCTTTAAGGGTCCATCGACTCGTCCGGTCTATCGTAGACCTACACCTTTAGGAGTGCATCGATGGATCTCTTAATTATACATAGACCATGGTGATCTATGTAAACTGCTATAGACCAACACTTGGATGTTGTTTAAAAGAGAATAAATAAATTAAAAATAAATATAGGGTGACTTTCTACACTTGTGAAGGAGTGTAAACAAGTCACACAATCATATTAGAGCTTATACAAATTAGGGGTGGTGTATGAAGGATTGTGTGGATGGGTAGTGGTTGAATGTTCAATCTCCTAAAAGTAATGTTTCTCAAAGCATAAGTATGTATTGAGGATGATGATCGTTCAACCACTATCCATTCCACATACTCTTTTGATTTGGGGGTGATGATTGAAGGAGTATGTGGAATGTATAGTCATCAAATACAAAATATATTCTCAAAACATACTTGTGCTTTGACACACATTACTCTTAGGATATTGAACATTCAACCACTACCCATCCACACACTCCTTAATACACCACCCTTAATTTGTATAAGTTCTAATATGATTGTGTGACTTGTTTACAATCCTTTACATGTGTAGAAACTCACCCTACGTTTACTTTTAATTTATTTATTCTCTTTTAAACAACATCCAAGTGTTGGTCTATAGCAGTGTACATAGATCACTGTGATTTATGCATAATTAAGAGATCCATCGATGCACTCCTAAATATGTAGGTCTACGATAGGTCGGACGAGTCGATGGACCCTCAAAGCTTAAGTATATCTTTTACTGATATTTGACATGGGTCAACATCGATGATAGTCTATTAAGTGTCACCAACAGTTCAAGATTGTCTATTTAAATCATTTTTAATTTAATTATTTTATTCCACCAGCCCCAAAACATGTTATTATCAGTTTAAATTATTTTTAGTTTAATTATTTTATTCCACCAGCCCTAAAACATGTTATTATCAATTTAAACTATTTTATTCCACCAGTCCAAAAATATGTTATTATCTGTTTATATCATTTTTAATTTAATTATTTTACTCCACCAGCCCCAATACATGTTATTATCTGTTTATATTATTTTTATTTAATTATTTTACTCCACCAGCCCCAAAACATGGCCCATCGATTCACATGATCGACGATCGACTACTATGTTAGGTCGAGGACTGATGGAGTATATGATCTATGATAGACTATACGATCTAATAATGCATAAATTTTTGAAATGTTGTCTGCACAGATGAATAACCACAAAAAAATAACAGTCACAAAAAAAGCGAAAAACATAATGTTCAAACTGAAAATACTTATATTGATTGAACCTGTTCATTGCATTACATGGATTTTAACCAAAAAAGAAAAAATTGAAGAAGCTTTCTTCTAACAACATCCTATTACGAAAGCTTTTTCAGCAATAAACAATACAAAAAAAAAAACTTAAAAACATAAAATAAAATAAAAACTTAAACTAATTTCAGGGAATGTTGAGGGTGATGTAGTCAGGCCCTTCCATCCCAAGCCTTTCAAGAATTGCCCGCAAGAAACGAGCAATTCGTTGGAGTTCGCGCTCGAGGTAGATGCGGTCTTGACCCAGGCCAAAGAAAAGATAATCGAAACCATTCCTAAGCAGGAGAAGATCGTAATGTCTTAGGGTAACACGTCGGATGGAGCATAGGGGTATCCTTCTGGGCGACATTATTTCAGTTTGCTGAGGAAGAAGAAGAGGATTTCTAGTTTGTTGGGTTTACGTACAACTGAAGGGTTAGATAGAAATAGGCGCTGCATTTATAGACCTATAGAATGTGGCCTTTCAAATTCCCACCAAATGGTGAGTCGACGTGTCTGGGAATAGAAAAGGCCTACTTAACGTATACCAATGGTTTTTCTTGAAAACGGACGTGTCAGCAGCTTTTCATTAAATGAGAACAAGTAACAATGATTCAATGCATCGAATGGAGAGATTGAACGGTAAAAAGACCAACATAGGGTGTTTGATGAATAATCATATAAACAACACATAATATCTTATAGACCTTCTAAAAGATATACCGTAGAATTTTCATAGTCTATCATAGACAAGGATTTAAGTCGATTACAACTGAATGTTAAATTCTACAGAAATGCATATTTATCTCCCAAACCAGTATCTTTACAATTGAAGCAAAAAAAAAACTATCTATGATTTGTTGGCTATGCTACATATGGTTCTTTTGTGTCCGGATTTCTTGCATATTGAACACCTATTCCTCCTTTTGAACTTGAATGTCTCACCAACACCCTTAACTCATTTGAATTTCTTCCGTCTGAGTTTGCAATCGTAGGGGGTGGAGAAATCTTACTGTCTTTCACTTCCTGTGGCAAAGTCCATTTGGCCTCTGGAGGAAAAACATTAATAGCTTTCGAGTACGCGAGAAGTTAAGTTTCAGCTTTATAAATTGGCAAAGAGTACTCATAGATGGAGTTACCATAACCTACGCCGTCGCCATACTTTTCTCACAAAGCTACCATCGCATGTTCGCACGGTATTTTTACCAGGTCAAATTTTTGACAAGAACAACTCCTCTCCAAGAGATTGACCTTGTCAGTAACGACGTTGCCAAACACCGTGAATTAGTCAAGAGCCCTGTTTGCATTCGTCACATATAAGGAATTGCTCGCATTCATGTTATCCCTTAGGATCCTTTCTGCATAAGGCACAAATTTATTGTTTTTACCATCGACAAAGGCATGGCGCTCCCTAAAATTTTCACCAAATTTTCTAGCAATTAAATTGAATATGTGCGACACAGGTTACTCTCGTTCATCCATCAACACGACATTGAGCGACTTGGCGATGTTTATGATCATCACATCGTACCTATTGCCCTGGAATTATGCTCAACTCCATTTCTCAAACCCAAGCACATTTTTAAGGACATGTGCTGCCTTGGATCTATTATTCTTCAATTCGGCAAAATGCTCGCTAAACTCATCAATAGTATACGCCTTTGCCGCAGCATAGAACAGATAGAGATGTTCTCCACAGTGCTGATTTCCACGCAGATTTTTAGTGAGGTGCCTCATGCAAAGTTCATGATGTGCATGACTGTAAACATGGGAGAAGGCATTGGCAATATTGATGTGCCTGTTGGAGATGACACATATATCTGGTTCATCTTCTACGATAGACTTCAACTTCTGGAAGAAGAAGGTCCAAGAATCATCGTTCTCTTTATCGACGACACAAAAAACAATTGGAAAGATGTGATTTCCAGTGTCCTGTGCAACTACACTCAGTAACACACCCCCATAATTTCCATATAAATGTGTGCCATCGATGGCAATTACCTTTCTCGTGTGGGCATATCTCCATATGCAAGCTTCGAATGCTAAAAAGTAGTACAGAATGATCCATTAATCTGGTTAAACACGATAGAGTAAGAAGACCCTGGATTCAACAACTTCACCATATGGAAAAAAGCCAGCAAGCAAGTATATCCGTGCTCCAGTGTCCCGCGAATGATGTTCTTCGTAATTACACTTTCTTTCCAACACATCCAATAGCTTGCGTGGCAATGCAACTCCTTGTACGTAATCTTTTGAATTTCTTTTATGCTTTGACCCTTACCATCCCGAAAATGATTTACACATAGTGAAATAATCAATTCAGAGGACAATCTCTTATATCTGTGGGTGGCGTGTTCAACACTGCACGTGTGTAACCTGACATACTTGTATATGTAAAATCTACACGAGGTTTTGTACTTTATTGCCCTCAACAACCAACTACAACCACGAGATAAGCATTTTTCCTTTAAGAATTTGGAGCAATTATTCTCCAAATAATAATCAAAAGACTATCTCACCGCTGCTACATCTAGTAGCATTTTGAGCTTTTTCTTTTCGACGAATGTTTGATCGAGATAGAAATTAATTCCGTCGATGAAGGAAAGTCCTGATTGTGATCTCATTCCACGATCTTCTTCATCATCTTGCGAGTCTGATAAAATATCTTCCGTATGCATAGAATCATCTTCTGTATTAATAAGATGATTACCATCATTCTCGTAATCACTGAAATCATCATCAACTGTTGGGCGCAGAGGTGGGGTTTTTGATGAATTTACCGCTCCTTTGAAGGACATCTCAACTATATTTATCCTCAAAATAGGCCTAAAGCCATCTGCATCAACATCCATCGTTTACATCAGCACATGTACATCACTCTTTATGATCGTAGGATTCACATTTTCCCTCAAATGCTTTAGATAACTAATCACCACGTCACCTGAAGCACAATCTATATCCCCGCTCTACATTACGCTTGCAACCAATTCGCCGTACGAACTATTATGGCGAATAACGGGAATTGTCACCTTGGTAAAAGATCTCCATTTCCAGCATTTGGGAGTCTTCACCCATTCTCTCATGAAATCACCAAAAACCAGAACAAATTCTGTAATAGATATCCTGAAATTAGGCTTTGATCAACTGCAGATTATGCTTATGGTCTAGGTTAGGTTATATGCACGGTCGATGAATGACGATCATTGGTCGATGACTGGGCAGCTATCCATACAAAAATCTTGAAATTGTAAATATTGCTTCTAATCAACGATCGTTGGGTTTATGGAATAGAGAAATGGACTTAGTGTCGTCCAAGCTACTGTAATATACTTTCTAAAGTGGTTTTGAATAATATGAGTGGTTTCAAGTTTTTTAACAATGGTGGAAAGTGTGTTTGAGAAGATACCAAACAAATGGGGTAACAATGGGTGCTATGGACAAGCTTATGATATTTGTAAACTGATTTAGATTGATCGCCGGAAAAGTGGCCAGAAGCGGTGCTTTTTGGAGGGAAAAAAACCACCTTCTATTTTTAGCTTTTTAGATTTTTTTATTTAATATTTTTGGAAACCTAGATATTTTTGTATATATAATGGTGGATGATGGAGTAGGTTGAAGTGTATTATTCAAAACTTGTGGATGAATTTATTAAGTTGGAACTATTGGGTTAAAGTGAATTATTATAAATTTGTGGCTGAAGTTGTTAAGTTAAAAAAGTTGATGATGATGTAGATTTAAGTGTCCTTTTGACAAATTTTTCAAGACTCTTGTCTCTTTGGCAAAATAGTTTTCAAAAGTATCCTTTTAACATACTAGCCCTAGTTACCTATTATGGCCTCTTCAGTATCAACATTAATGCCACTAGTTTTCCATTGTATAATTTGCTAAAGAGACCAATATACTACAATAATACAATATAAAGTCATGATCAAGAACAAGTGTTAAACATAAATATATTTTAGAAAATAATAACAAAAAAAAATCAGCTGATTTCAGTGTTATTAAAAAGACATAATCAAGAACCATAGTTTACCATTAAAATATCTTGGATTCAAATCACAGAAAATACCTATAATTGTTTTCATAACTTGGGAAACAAACATATGCCAACATAAATATTCAAGAAAAATACTCCTCCATGAAATCTACTGTGTTAAAAAAAGAAAGAAAAATTAATACGGATAGCTCATCTGATTATTTAAAGAATCAGAGTAAAATATTTGGCCTTAACTTATTAGGAACATGGTGGTATTAATATAATATTACCTATTTTTATATTTTGTAGGTTTGAATTGTTATTTGAATTCTGTCTAGTATTAGAACTATAATCGTTGGGTGTGTTTAAGAAAAAGTCAATTATAATCCTACTTTTTTTTGTCTAGTCATACGAATCCTTATGAAAATCACTACCAAAAACGCATCAAATTGCGGGGAGATTTTTCGGGGGTTATCTTAACCTCCGTAAAATTATATGAAATACGAGGATTAAAAAACTATCGCTAAAATTTATAAAGTTGCGGAAATTTTCGACCCTCGCTATTAATTGTGGGGTTTTTAAATCCCCACTAAAATAACACATATACTAGAAAAAATATATAAATTTGCGGGGGCATTAAACCCCGCTATAATAAAAAAAATGGCGCTAAACCTTTTATTTTCCCTTTTTTTTTTACTAATATTTTTCCCTCACAATCACTTCTCCAAATGTTTTTGTAGCTCTTCACTTTACCAAATGTTTTGGCAGCTCTCAAATTGAACCTCTCAGTCGGCCCTCTCACTCGACCTCCTTTCCTTCTCAGTCGACCTCCATTTTCCTCTCATTCGACCCATTTTCTTGAAATCATGAGTGGGAAAATCAACTAAAAAGGTATTTATTATTCTTTTGCTACAAAGCTTTGTACATTTCCATAATTATGACAGTTAATGGATAATCATATTTAATGTTCTTCATAAAAATTGGGGAATTGCAAATTGGTTGAAAAATTAATCCCCGTAAATTAATTATGGGGGTCAAAAAAAAATTGCCGCAATTCATTTGTGACGGCTCATATTCTAGGGGTTTTGAAAACCTCCACAATTACATTTTGTGAGGATTTTAAACCCCCGCAAATCGCAAAATTAACCCCCACAATTTGACTCCTTTTTTGTAGTGATTAATATGACGACTGTTTCTTGTATCTACAAGGATTGATTTGAGTCCAAAAAGAATTCTATTTGACCAAATTTACTTTAAATTAATTTTAAAGTCCTAACTATTAAATGATAATTATTTAAGGAAAATAGTAAAAACACGACTTTGTCTATTGCGATGATTTTTAATGAAGGACAAAAAGTTTAAACAACATTTTTAAGGCCTGCACACTTTTAATATATACTAGTTTAGGTGTACATGCCTTGCACATATACCTTACTTTAATGAATTCAAATATTATATTAAATAAGATATTTATTTAAATAATAAAGATGAATATAATAATTAAATTTAATATCTTTTGAGTATGTAAAGATGGAGAATTTATTTATTAAATCTAATTTTTACCAAAAAAAATTTTAAAAGTCGATCGACATTCATCTACTATCTCTAAATCCATTACAGACGTGCAAGGTGATGGCAAATTCTTAGCTGATCCCTGAGAACAAATTAAAGGGGAAAAAGAATTCAACTTGCATCTACTTCTTAAGCATACCAAATTCGCTAAATCAAAAAAAGAAGATGTGCCTCACATGTAGGTTAACAATTTTCCGAAACATCTCTTGAATATATGAAGTACCATAGATTGTCTTTCTGCATTAATCATGAATATGTCAAGAGGATTACGCTAATAAACTTAATTAATAGATGCTGAAGAGTATCATTTTTCATTTTCTTAATATCACATATAAGAAGAGCTGACCCATTGATGAAGAAGCCAGCATCTGCAACACACTTTACTCTGGCATCCTTTGGAAAGAGGCATTTGAACTTGTCGCAATTCAAGATTGTTGGCAATCCTCCTGCTGATGTTCCTGATAGAATTGCCTGACATTGCATTTTGTTTTTCCAGATTTAACCAAGCAGAATTCTTTTCTATAAAGTATATTTGTGACGTGTAATCATGAAAAATGAAATGAATTCTTACATTTTCAGCATTTTTCATTCCTTTGCTCCATAGATCTTCCACAATAGCCGTAAATATTCTTGCCCCTCTAAAATACAGCTCGTTCTCCTAATCACCAGTGATATTAATTATCAGTATGCATACATGAGAGACATATAACTGTAGTATAGTACTAGTATTTAAGTTCTTACGGGGTCAACTTGTTCAACATCACCGGTGAAAGAAGAACCATCACAATACTTCACTCTCACCCTGTTCCAATTGTAAAACTCTACCAATTCCAATATTGTTTAGAGTTAGAAGAAGTGGGCAAAATTTAAAGAAAATAGCAAGATAATAGTGCGTACGTATATCATGAGCTTCACCTGGATTTATTATGGAAGTTTTATGAAGTATCCCGTCAAGAAGACCCTGTCGACCCATATGATCGGAACCACCTAAGAAGTAAGTTGAACGATCAAGGCAATCTGGAATACTGCTGCACCAACCGCCTCCCTATAATAGTATAGTGTATAATTTCTCCGGGGTTACTAAAGGCTTTAATTAGGTGACTAATTGGTGTTAAATGTGAAACTAATTAGTAATAACGATAATAATAATTAAAAAGAAGAAATTAATTAGGCAACCAACATCCAAATTGATAATCCAGTTGCGAAGTCCGGTACCATGTCCCCTATCTAGATGATATGCTGGTGGACTTCCATCCAGGCATACTGTTCACAAAACACAAATCACAAATGAATATTATTTGATTAATTTTCTTTGATGAATTAACAATATGGTACATATTTAAGTACAACTATCTAGCTAGAAATTACCTGCGCCTTGGGCAGTTGCGGTTTCGAGTATTGTGATATTGACATAGAAATCGTCCTTGGCCCCGAGAACATGAGTTGAACAAAATACTGCTAGACTGCTACCCATGCCAACATAAATGTTGTCATCCTACAACAAACAAAAACAAGAACGTGTAAATTATATATATACAAGGCATCATTACCAAGTTCTATTTTGATTTAAACAACAAAAAGAGAGACAATTGCTAATTATAAATGAAACAAAAATAAACAGAGACAAAGAAGAAGTATGAAATAAGGATTACATGTTGTAAGAAACTTAGGTTGTTCTTAAAAGGGCTGTGAAGAAAGGAGGTTTTAGTTAGAGAGAGGGAGAAGGCTAGACAAATGCTTATGAGTATATACTGTAAAGGTAGATGTGAATGAGAAGGTAATCGTTTACCTCTATTTATAAAAAAAAATATCCTTCACTAGGCTGCTCGTATTTTCTTTTACTCAAAAAATAAAATTTTGTACATCAGCCCCTCTTTATAATAGACTTTCTAAAATTGTCTGGTCTTGGTTAGTAAGTGGTTTCCTTTCATAATCACACAATTTATTGCTACATCACATGTGTTCACTATTCTTTAAATGTAAAATTTCAAATATTATCTGTGCAATTCAACTCATTGAAATAGAAAGAGCACTTATATCCTCAAAGAGAACTTAAATTTGAATTTGTTTTGTGTCAAAGAATGTTACGGACTAGGGCATATGAAACTATATTTATAAAGAAAAATGGAAGTTCATGCTCTTGTTTGGTGTATTATATCATGGTCCCTCCATTCTAACAAATTATAAATTTTTTCTTTATCAATGATGATCAGTAATGATATTTGGCTCTGTTGAGTGGACGAAGGGATGGACGCTAGTCTATCGTCTAGGGATCGTTTGGTATAAGAGATAAGAGATAATAATTTTGAAATAAAATATAAGATTATTTTATCCTATATTTGATTAGAAGTGTTAATTAGTCCCACAATTATTTATTCCACTATTTATACTATAATAATAGAATAAATATACCATATATATGGTTGAATAACTAATCTGATGAGACTACTTTGTCTACCGGCCACTCTGTACCGATAAACCCCTAGTGTTCTAATTTAGTATTCCAAGAGGCTTTCGTCATAATATAAGAAGATAAACATAACGTGTTATCAAAATTTTCACAATGAAGCATGAAGGCAAAATGGTGACAGGTCATAGGATAATTTATAATGTCACTAGGCACTTGAGAATGTTACTAAAGGTTAGAAAGCAAACACTACTGGAGTTTCCTACCGCATGGCCAGCTATCCCACAGCAGCTAAGTCAATTGAGACCTACAATCAGATGCAAGTTAGTATTATGGGAGATGCCAGAACAGGGATGGTACAAGTATAATACAGATGGGGCATCCAAGGGAACCAGGAAGGAGCTCATGGGCTTATCGTTTAAGGGATGCACAAGGTGATTTAGTTCATCCAGAAGGATCAGTCATAGACGACACAGACAACATGGAAGCAGAAGCAAGAGCAATCCTATATGCAGCTAATCATTCCAAGCAATCAGGCCAACAAAGGGTCATTATCCAAACAGATTCTTTAGTTATGCAGAACTTAATAAATCAGAAGTGGGAAGTTCCATGGAAAACAATCGACATTGTAGAACAGATAAAGCAAGCATATTGAAAGGGAAGCAAGTAATCATACAACATATATTCAGAGAGGGCAATCAATTGGTTGATTACTTAGCCAACTTAGCGATTCAACAAGGAAATTTCACATTCACATCATTCATTCAGCTACCACTACTAAAAACAATAGGAAAATGGACCACAAAAATCGATCACATGTGGTCGATTTTGCTGCATTTCCAATCACAAAACTGATCAAAATGCGTGGTCGGTAAAAGCTTGGTAGCTTTTTTAAAACCGATCAACTGTGGTCGGGTTTTTTTTTTTTAAATATATATATTTTTAAAATTCAATATTATTTTTTTAAAAAAGGAAAAAAGATTTTAAAAATAATTTTTTTTAAATAAACCAACCACAAGTGATTGATTCTATTTTTAAATTAATTAATTTATTTTTTTAAATACCGACCAATTGTGGTCGGTTTTTGTAAAATTACCAAATGTGGTCGGTTTTCTAGGAATCTTTTTAAAAAATCGGCCACATGTGGTCGGTTTTTGTAAAATTTTCTAGAAAATCGACCACTTTCTGGTAATTTTTTTTTAAAAAATAAAAAGCAACCAGCCAAACAAATGAAAAAACCAAAATACAATACTACAACAACAACAACAACAACAACATACCCAATATATTCCCACACAACCAGCATACAATACAAGTCTAAAAACATACAAAACATATAAAAGCATAAAAACTACAAGTCATCTACAAATCTAAACTACAATACAAACAAAAGTAAAAAAACTACCACTCATCATCATTGTCTTCGTCATCCGCATTCTCAACCACACACATAGGATCTGATTCCTCATCTATGCTGATATCATCCAGTGGGCCTAGACCTTTTCCAGCCCAAACTGCATCACCAGTACATGGAGGAAGAATCCCTGCTGATCGAATTAAAGAGCTGAACTGCTGCTGTAACATCTTGATTTGTGATGCTATTTCCTTCTCCTTCTCTTTCGCCCTCTCTCTGTGCAACAAACTCTTCAGTGAGTTTAGAAACCATATTTTTTTAGTTATTTAGCAATTTCTCTATCAACTGATGAGGGATAGGATGTAGGGTCGAAAGAAGACCTAACATTCCTGCCAAAATACTTGCTGTGGTATCTGTAGTATTGGCCTCTAACTGGAGGACCTACAGTTTCTTTCCATAACTCCTCCTCTACATCTTTAGGTATAGTGTCACCCTGAATTTCAGGAGGCTGAGTACTACGATACTCATTAACGAGCTGCAAATATTTGTCCTATATTCAAAGTAAAGTTAAAATTAATAGTAAAAAAAATACCAAACTACTTGTACTTGAATAATATCAACTTTGAGAAAAAGATTCATAAATACAAAATTTGATTCTTAAATGGGCAGCTTTTGCACGAGGCTCAACCTAGACATCTTCATCAGTTGGGTTCTTTTTCTTTCTCACATGCGTCTCCTCTAATATCTCATCATGTCTTACCTTCCTACCCAATTTTTTTCCTGCATATGATAAAAATTATTAATATTCAAATAATTAAAAATTTAAATAAAAACAAATAATTAAAACTGTAAAAGTTACATACCATTTTTTCCTCCACAATAATCCGACTAACTGCACCCGCAGTATGTAGTGAGCCACCCTTGGATGATGCTCTGGCTTTTTTTCCTTTCTCACACAACAAATTGTATTCATCGTTATTACAATAGCAAATATAATCTTGCCACATGGGTTCCAATATAAACCCTGGCCATACCTTGTTCGTCCTGGCATAATCCAACAGACCGTTAAATCTGGCTCTAGCTCTTCTATACAAATTCCTCTATATAACACTTTCATGCTCGTCATGCCACCAGTAATATTTCTACAACAAAAATAAAAGTATAATAGTTAATTTTTTATTCTAACAATGTGTTAAATAGTCGATAAGTTAAATCCTTACATGAAATTCTTTAAACATTTTTTCTCTCTCATATTCTAGAATCTTTTGCAACCTGGTCCAATAGCCATTGAAGTTCTGACTAATGCATTTAGTCATAATTTTTCCAACTCCAGCATCAGGCTTAAACCTACAACACAAGATCCAACAGTAATTTTATAGAGCATAATAATATAGTAAATGAAAAATAAATAATGTTGTTATATTTAGAAATCTTACCCTATTCTATATGGAATAATATACCGCCTCTGATAATCATCTCTATCTCCAGACTGAGGAGCAAGTTCTGGCGGATGCACTGGCGTGGGTGGATCTAAAACACCGAATGGAGTGCCTTCAAGATGAAGATCCGTCAACCCAATAGATCCAGCAGAATCACTGTGGGAACGTGGGTGACTGCTAGTAGAGGGTATTGATGATGGTAGATATTTGGATGTGCCAGCGGTCGTTCGATAGTACTATGATGGTGGTGGCACAGTGATGGGAGCAGAATGAGTCGTTGTAGACCCATGAAGTGGACCCATATGTTTAGGAGTAGAAATTGAATACTGCGACGACCTAGAATATGAGGGTCGTGCTGGCGCGTCAGCAAACCGACCCTCAGATATATGAATACCTATCGGTTGTCTATAAGGCGGAGGTTGTTTTTTCTTTTTTGTTTTTGTAGGATCAACTTTTTCCTTACCTTTGTCACCTCTACCTGCCATCTAAATTATGTAAAGTTAACAAGTAGTTAGTCCTTACAAAATGAATATATAAGAAAACATTCCAAGTAACTAATTTTAAGTTACTATTTCACATTTCAAATCGGTCCAACAACACGAGATAGACAAGAATATTTCTATTACTACATAAATTATGGAAAAGTGAAAAAAACAATCTTACACATTATATTACATATCAATCTTAAATAAGAAACATAAAGGTAAATAGTACAAAACATAAAGACATCAATACATAATAAATAGAACCTACACAAACTAATCCTCCTCTCCTGAAGATTTTTCACTAAATCATTCACCCTCTTTGGAAGTTTTCTCATCTCCTACCCACTCAGCCTCTTCTTCTGCAATATTAACTTCTTCAAATATATTTTTCAGGTGATTCAAACTATCCACTAAATCAATGTCCACTAGCTGGTGATCAATCTGTATTTTATTTTGATACGCGGTCTCTAACACATTCTCAACTTCCACCCATCCTATAGGCTTTGTTTTGATTTCAACCCACCAATCAGACTTATCACTGTGTAACGGATAAGGAGCATAATACACTTATTTAGCATTTTACTCGAGAACAAAGGGATCGTAAATAGGATACGACCTATTGTGCTTCACTTCAATGATGTTATGCTCCTTATGTACTCTTGTGTCTCTTGTGCTTGGATCAAACCACTTACATCGAAAGAGGATAATTTTGTTATTGGGAAACCAACATACCCCAGTTCTAAGATCTCTTGAATGATGCCAAAGTAAGCTACATCATCATCACCCTTAACCCAAACGCCACTATTGTTTGTTTTCCTTGTTCTGAATTGTTCTTCGGTGAAATATTTAAACCCATTTACTGTGTAATAGGACATTGTATAAGCTTCAACGGGTCCCAAAGAAATATCTCTCAAGAACTGATTATATACGGCTGCATTTGGTGGCTGGTGTACCTAAAAATATTATACATATATATATATATATATATATATATATGTTAGTTGAAGAATGTGTAAATGTTTAAAATTTGCAGAAATATTAGTACACTTATGAACCTCATATGTAAACCATGTCGCAAAGGATGCATACACTTGATTTTCGTGGAATTGAGTCTTAAATAAACTGAAGATCCAACAAGCGAAACACAATTAGTTTCCTTAAGGGAATGAGTAAATAAGATATGTTAATTTTTAATCTCCTTACTTCAGAGAGGGCTCAACTTTCGGACAATTCAGCAAGACATAGAAAGTTGTTGATTTGTGCTCCATGGTAGTGAGCCGACGAAATATGATTTTTTAGCCTTACTACCAGATTGATTAAAAATTAATATCGGTTTCATATGAGGCTCATTCTCATCGTCCTGATGGCGATTTGGTCTGTTTCTTGAACAAACAACTTCATCACGAAAGTAGTATGAAGAAAATTGAGATATTTCTCTTGCAAGATATGCCTCAACTATAGAGCCTTCCACCCTATGTCTATTTTTTGAACCTCTTTTCAATTTTTCAATTGCCCTATACAATTTGAAGATTAGATGTTTACTATATTAAAAAAATATGTATGAATTTAAATATGTTGCAATTGTTTACTGTTCGAGTGGATACATTCACCTAGTTTGAACTGGACCGCCTAGCCGAGCTTCGTGAATAAAGTAAATGGGAAGATGTTCCATTACATCGAAGAACCTTGGCGGAAAAATCTTCCCCAACTTGTTGGTGATAGCAATAATATTACTTTCCATTCGTGCCATATTTTCTTCTTTTAATGTGGTGGCACATAAGTCTTTGTAGAACAAACTAATCTCTGCTATTAGTTTTCATATGTTTTTAGGTAAACCAATAAAAGCAATTGAAAGTAATTGTTTCATGAAAATATGACAATCATGGCTTTCATTCCATGCAAGATTTCTTGTGCCATATTAACCCTCTTTTTCAAATTTGAGGCATATCCATCGGGCATCTTTAAACTTTGGATCCACTCACATATTTTTCGTTTTTGGTTCAACTTAAATGTATAACTAGCCTTGGGCTTAAGAATATTGTCATTGGGCCCCTCCTGTAAGTGTAATTCTCAGCGTTTACAATATTCTAGTAAATCAAGTCTGGCCTTAAGATTATCCTTTGTCTTGCCGGTGCCATCCATAACTGTATTGAACAAGTTGTCAAAATAGTTCTTCTCAGTATGCATGACATCAATATTATTTCTAAGTAAATTATCTGGTCAATATTCTAACTCCTAAAATATACTTTGCTTAGTCCAGTTATGCGAAACACCCTATCCATCAAGCCTATATAATGGTTCCTCGCTAACTTTAGGAAAATCCTGAACTATCTCCCAGATGTCATGACCATATAACCTTGGAGTTAGACCATCATATTCAGTTCTGTTCTTTCTGAATGCATTCCTGAGTCTCTTAAACTCATGATCAGGTGGCAAGAAACAACGATGATAATCAAACCATGAATTTTTTCTGCCATGTCTCAATGTGAAAGATTTTGTTTTTTCCACGCAGTATGGACAAGCCAACTTTTCAGCTGTCATCCACCCAGACAACATTCCATAAGCATGAAAATCATTAACAGTCCACATTAGAAATGTACACAGATTGAAAATCTATTTAAGTGAAATGTCCCAAGTTTCAACCCCCTCATGTCATAAAATTTAAAATTCATCAATCAAAGGTTGCAAATAGACATCGATTTCGCTTTTTAGATTACGTGGGCCAGGAACAACACAATTCAAAAATATATAGGGACTAGTCATCAGTATTTCAGGAGAAAGATTATACGGGGTGATAAATACAAGCCAATATGAATATGGCGCAACACCAACTGAAAAAGGAGTGAAGCCATCCGCACATAATCCCAAATGAATATTTCGTGGCTCAGCTGTAAAATATGAATAAATTGCATCAAAATGCTTCCAAGCCTCTTCATCAGATGGATGACACCTCACACCAGTGGACTTTTTATTTTCACTATGTCATCTCATATGAGGAGCTGAGCTATTTAAAGCATACAACATCTTCAACCTTGGTATTAGAAGTAAATAATGCATAACCTTAATAACAATTTTATTTCCACTACAACCATACTTATATCGAGGGTACTGACAAAATTCATAGGACTCTAGGTTAGCATCTTCCTTAAAGTATAACATGCAGCCATTTTCATAACAATCAGTTCTAACTGAGGAGATACCTAACTTTGACACCAATCTTTTTGCCTTATAGAAAGAATCGAAAACCTGTAAGGCGGGGTCAACTAACTCTTTAATAAGGTCTATCATTGAGTCCATTCCTCCTTCAACAATATTTCAATCAGATTTAATACTTAATAATCTAACAACAACAGACAAATGAGAATACGAGCACCCGTCAAACAAAGGATGACTAGCAGCATGCAGTTGTTCAGAAAAACAACCCGCTTCTCTATTAGGAACATCTTCGACATTTTCCCTAAAGTTGCCCCGTGTTGCATCCCAAAAGCATCGTGCATTATTTCTATCATTCTAGTATCTTGATATTCATTATGCCCTGCAGACCTACTACTTTCACCAACAACAAAGTTATTTTGCTCAACATCACCATGAATAGTATGCAATCTTAAAAAGTCCTCGTGAAACCTCTTTCTATAAAGATGTTCCTTCGCAACTTCTTCTTTTAAAATATTTGTACCATCACATCTAACACAAGGACAACGAATAGTTCAAAAATGTGACCAAGTATGATGTGTCTTAGCATGTTCAACAAATCGTCTGACACCTTCAACAAAATCCACCCTAAGACCCATTCTATTATCATTATTTCATTGATATATCCAGCTATAATCAGGTTCCATCTACACAATCAATCAGATTCAAGTAATTAGTTCAAGTCACAAAAGTTCACATTTCAAGTACCTAAATTCAAAATGAAAAAGTCACATTTTAAGTCACTACACTTAATCAATTTCAAGTGACTAAGTCACCTTACATGCTACCAAACTAAACCACATTCAAAACAAAAATTCAAAATTCAAGTATCTATACTTAATCAATTTCAAGTCAATAAGTCACCTCACAAGTTACCAAACAAAACTACATTCAAAATGATAAATTCACATTTCAACTACCTACACTTAATCAATTTCAATTCATTAAGTCACCTCATAAGTTACCAAACTAAACTACATTCAAAATGATAAATTCACATTTCAAGTACCTACACTTGATAAATTTTAAGTCACTAAGTCACCACCTAAGTCACCAAACAAAACTTCATTCAAAACAAAAATTCACCTTTCAACTACCTACACTTAATCAATTTCAAGTGACTAAGTCATCTCACATGTTACCTAACTAAACCACATTCAAAATAAAAATTTACGTTTCAACTACCTACACTTAATCAATTTCAAGTGACTAAGTCATTTCACATGTTACCAAACTAAACCACATTCAAAACAAAAATTTACCTTTCAACTACCTACACTTAATCAATTTCAGGTGACTAAGTCACCTCACAAGTTACCAAACTAAACCACATTCAAAACAAAAATTCATATTTCAACTACGCACACTTAATCAATTTCAAGTCACTAAGCCACCTCACATGCTACCAAACTAAACCACATTCAAAACAAAAATTCAAAATTCAAGTACCTACACTTGATTAATTTTAAGTGACTAAGTCATCTCACATGTTACTAAACTGAACCACATTCAAAACAAAAATTCACCTTTCAACTACCTACACTTAATCAATTTCAAGTGACTAAGTCACCCCACAAGTTATCAAACTAAACTACATTCAAAACAAAAATTCACCTTTCAACTACCCACACTTAATCAATTTCTAGTGACTAAGTCACCTCACATGCTACCAAACTAAACCACATTGAAAATAAAAATTCAAGTACCTACACTTAATCAATTTCAAGTGACTAAGTCACCTCACACGTTACTAAACTAAACCACATTCAAAACAAAAATTCACCTTTCAACTACCTACACTTAATCAATTTCAAGTCACTAAGTCACCTCACATGCTACCAAACTAAACCACATTCAAAATAAAAATTCAAAATTCAAGTACCTACACTTAATCAATTTCAAGTGACTAAGTCATCTCACATGCTACCAAACTAAACCACATTCAAAAAAAAAAAATTCACCTTTCAACTACCTACAATTAATTAATTTCAAGTGACAGTCACCTCACAAGTTACCAAACTAAACTACATTCAAAACAAAAATTCACCTCTCAACTACCCACACTTAATCAATTTCAATTGACGAAGTCACCTCACATGCTACCAAACTAAACCACATTCAAAATAAAAATTTACCTTTCACCTACCTACACCTAATCAATTTACCAAGCATAGCAAAATTCAAAATAAAAAGTTCACATTTCAAGTACCTACGCTTCAACAAAATTCAAAATATAAGTTCACCTTCAAGTAACTACACTTAATCACTTTCATGTAACATATTCATTTATACTATAAGTCAAAATGAACAAGTGTAATAAAGCAAATAAGTAGACGGCGCATGTCCCCCTCACGCCATATAATCATCACAAAATTCTTATGGCTTTCAAAGCCTTCTACAGCGAAAAATCCCAAACTAAACTATATTTAAAGACATCATTATAAGAAAATAGAGAGAAATCAACTTACCTTTGCTTGGCCTAAATTAAAGAGAAAGAGATAAGCGGTCACCGAAAAAATAACAAAGCAATCATTTTCCCGAATTCAGATTCTGTCAAACAGTAAAATTATTAGAAAGAATAACCTTTGGCTTAAACAATTGCAACACTTTAGTATAAGATATCACATTTATGACTTTTATTCCGACTAACAACAACAATAACAGAAATCGAAGAACCATACAATGCACTGCTATCATTCAGACTTTAAAACTAATTGTTGATAATTTAAAATTAATAGATAAAATTAACATTTTTTCTTATTTTATCAAAATGCTGGTCTTTTATACCAAAACTAAAATTACCACAAACAAAAACTTGCATTATCACATAAGATTTCCCCCCAAAAAATAAATTAAAAAGGAATAGTAAAAACGACAATGAATTATGAAAATTTGAGCTAAGATCTTGCTCTTGCAGCTGAATCAAATAAATTCCTAGTAATACAACTCACATTTCTAAAACTTAAAATCGCAACTAGGATTTTGTGTATGTTATTTAGTAACTGGGAGAGAAAGGGAAAGTTAGAGAAGAAGAGAACAACTCACAAGTTGGAGTCGTCGGAGAAGCTGTCGTTGCCAGAGTTGAGGTTTGCCGCACTACCATCCCCGGAGTAGAGATCGGAGGTCCAAAATTTGTGTGTGTGTTGTTGTATGTGTTGAAATGTGTGTGTTGTTGTGTTGTTCGCGATTTTGGGTGTGTTTTGTTATTTTGTTGTGTCGGTCGGGTCGGGTTAAATGTATTTAATAATTTTTTTTAATTAATAGGAAAACCAGCCACATGTGGTCGATTTTCTGAAAATATTTTTGAAAACAGACCACATGTGGTCAGTTTTTACAAAATTGTTGACAAATTAAAGTTTAATAAATTATAATTAATAAATTAATAAATTAAAATAAACTATAAAATAAATTAATAAATTAAAATTTAATAAATTCTATAATATTTATAACAACATCCAAATAATTTAATACAATGCGTATATATATAAATCAGATAATTAGTTATTTTACCATCACATTAACACGAGTAGTATATTTCCTCAAACGTATATTAATATCAATGAATTTTGCATATTATGATAAATTTTTGATTAATTAGATTTTAAATACGATATTATATATATATATACCTCATAATTATACAACGTGTTAATTAGATAAATTATCGATTACTTGTCTTATGTTATTACAACTTCAACAATATACGCGTGTTTACATTGACACAAAATAGTATATCTATTTCCTCAATAGTATGATATCAACATATTATTCAAAGTATTTTGATATATAGATTTAGTTATCGAGCTTTCGATTACTGCATATGTCACTACATGAGATATACGTGTATATATAAATATATTCAATTGGCTATCAACTTTCAAATACGTACTATATACATCGTATATACGATTTTACTACCCCACAGTATTAGACAATGTATTTCACATACACTCAGATGAATTATCGATTAGTTTATCTTATGTCATTAATATACCTTCACTATATAATATGTATATACTATATATATACCTATACATACACACACATATACATACTATCGACTATATATATCAAGTTCTAAATTCGTACTATATACATCACATACGTACACGAGTATATTATCCAATAATATAATGCGACATATTTCATATACATACTTTGATGAGTTATCTATTAATTTGATTGGCTTACATCAATAAAACTTCAACGTACAGTATATTATTACTTCTATCATTTCATATCAAGGTATTCTATATGTTTGGATAAATTCTACTAGTTTTTGACTACATCGTTCATCAATCGATCACTACATCATATATATATATATAAGATATTTATATATATGAACTCTTGAATGCGTACTATATATACATCACATCCACAAGTATATTACTCATAATAGAACACAATCATAATATTATGATGAATTATCGGTTATATATGTACATTACATTATTATAACTTCAATAGTAGCATAATATCATTATCTCAATGGTATGATATATATATATATATATACACACACATATTCATTATACAAAGATTATGCATATTTAACGTATATACAAAGGAAAATATTTATTTTATATATTGAAACATAAGTAAAAGATAAAGATTATGTTTAACGTAATTTGTTTATTTTATTTGATATATTTTTTAGTATAATTTTTTCACAAAATCTAAGATTTATTGATTTTTGTTATTATTATATTGGTTATCGACTACGTTTGATCAGTGTAATTTCAAAAAATAATATATTAGATTATACATATAATAATTTTTTAATAAAAACCGACCACAAGTGATTGGTTTAATAATTTTTTTTAATATTTTTTAATTTCAAAACCGACCATAAGTGGTCGGTTTTATAAAATTATTTACTTTTTTAGTTTTTTAATCCCAGAACCGATCACTTGTGGTCGGTTTTACAAAATATTTTTAAATTTAATTTTAAAACAAAACCGACCACAAGTGGTCGCTTTTTTAAAAATTATTTTCTTTTTTTAATTAAAAACCGACCACATGTGGTCGGTTATTAAAAAATTATTTAATTATATGTTTTAAATAAAATCGACCACAAGTGGTCGATTTAAAAAAAAAAAATTAAAAAAAATTAAAATCGACCACAAGTGATCGTTTTTTATTTTATTTTATTTTATTTTTTATTTTTAAAAGAAATAATAATTAATATAAAAATTATTCAAATGATTATTTTGAAATTTTAAAATATAAAAGCGACCACATATTTTTTAAAAAATTATTTTTAAAAAAAAAAACCGACCACAAGTGATCGATTTTTTCCGACCACAAGCTGTGGTCGATTTTCTTATTTTTTTAAGTAGTGTACCAAGCATAGGCAGGAAGATCCTAAATAGTGACAAGCAGCAATGTCCAAATTTGAGACTAGCACCAACAAAGGGGTAAGGGACTGGAAGGCTACAACAAGTTTCACAAGCAATATTTACAATAGGAGAAGGTAAACAAAAAGGGTGAAAATGCTAATTAGCCTATCTACACCAGCCAACAAAAAAGGAATCTCATCAGATAGGGGGTCTCATGGTCAGATGTATCTTAAGCAACTGAGGTACTTAAACTTATCCAACTATCAACGAGTCCAAGCATCCCAGAATCTCCATCCCAGTTATACTTGCAGCTCAAACATGTTACAAAGAGGGAAAGGAAGATACAGGGAAGACATTAAGCAAATAGTGGTACAGATCATACTTGGAGAAAGACACAAGCCTTAGTGGACTAGACCCGATATGTTAGCACCAAAATACACTGGCAGCATCCATAAACTGGAGATCTCAACTGCAGATTTACCAAGCAAAAAAGATTAACAGAAGCTAAGAGAAGTAAAATGCATCAAATGGAGTAATGAGAAGGAATACTCACTCATGCAAGCTGAAAAAGCTTCAAATCGATGCATCCATGAGACAACATTGCAACCCATAGCTGGAGAAGAGTGAACTCTTCATTGTTGAAAGGGAACATGGTGGAAGAGGCGGTCTGAAGTGGAGTTTAGCTCTAAGCTGAATTTGGAAACCCTACACCCCCTTTATTTGTTAGTTGCTTGGGTCGGGTTAGCATGCATGTTGGGTCGGTCCTCTTATTTCAAATTTTGGTTTTTGGTTTATGATGGATGGGTTGGTCCATCTTGACATTTTTGATTAATAAAATAACAAATTAAACAAAAAAAAAAGTGTAATCAAAATTACCTTAGGAGGAAGAGTACCACACAGTGCTCAGCCATGCATAATTAATACTTCCTCCATTTCATAATAAACGAATTGTTGGATTTGGGCACACAGATTAAGGAAAAAACATTAAAGATATAAATTTAACATAACTTTTTATTTTTACTCCTAAAAAAGAAAAAGTTGACCTTGTAATGCCTTTTCAAAAGTTAATTGGTTGTCAAATCATAAGGGTAAATTTTTTTTTAAAAAATCAATGATTCACTTATTTTGAAACACCAATAAATATCCAACAATTCACTTATTCTGAAACGGAGGGAGTACTAATTTCTAATTATATTCTACAGGAACAAAAATAAAATTTTGTTAGCTTCTCTCTTCATAATAGACTTTCTAAAGTCTGGTCAATGATCATAAATTTGTGCAAGTAATTTCCTTTCACTCACATAAATTGTTGCTACGAGGCATGTGAGTTTTTCTTTCAATATGTAAATTGGATTGCAACTATTCTTCAAATCATTTATTATAAAAACTAAAGTAAACTGCTACATAGCATGTGCACACTTTAAATGCAATTTTTTGGGAGATTAATTTTTTGTGCTATATATGGTCTACTCCCACTCGTTTTTTTTTCTGCTATATATAGTCACATAAAAGTGTTGAATCATGTGTTGAGAAGAAAGAAAAACTTTTTCAAAAGGTGACATTTCCAGTAATTGGGCTTGGAAACACATCTTTTCTATGGATAATCAAAGTGGAGGGGATTGAGGCAATTGTTTCATTACCAGAAAAAGATATGCCTGAATTAAATAAAGCAACTCATGGGTTGAATTTCTATGTTCAATATGTGTACTTATAATTTTTATTAGGTGATGAATTGTGAAGCGTGTTTGTTCTTATAAATATTGTTCTTCATCATATACATACATTGATGAATTACTATTACTATGTCCATAAATGCAAATGTAGGCGCCATTATCCAATCTCGCGAGGCACGCAATCAAGGGCCGAATGAACAAAATTCAAAAACATAATTAAAAGGTGGAATACATCAAACATTCCATGAACTTGCCGTTATATTTCAAGAGTGTGTATAATTAAAAAAAATAATTTTTTAAGTAGTTAGCTAATTTATGTAATAAGCATTTGAAAACATACCCAGAAACTATTTTCAAAATTTAAGTTGTAAGTGTTCAATAGGAGCAATGTATCATGTGCTTAGGTGCTCAATTAGAACATGACGGAGTTCGGGTTCTAAGTTGAAGTGGGCAGCTCTTGTTTTGTACAATTATACGACACAAGAGACCGTTGATTTAAACAAATATATATTGGGTTAGAAATGGCTAAATATCGATAAGATGAAAGTTTATAGAACAAGTAATTGAGCTATTGATGATCTTATGTAACTAAATTGCGAATTTCTAAAGTTTGTCTAAGCTTTTGCTTAACCTATAGAAAGTCTTTGATGGAACTTGTTCTAGGTACGTTTCTAACTAGTCAAAAAATAACTAATACGAAATAAAGTAAAGTACACTCAAATCATTATGTGGAAGACAACATGATTCAAAAGTATAAAAATCATGATCTATCTTTTGTTAGAGTGAAATCGAGCAAAAATTTCAAAGATGGAATCGAACAAAGAAGCCGTAGAACATTCGAAAAAGAGAGGAAAGAGATGAAGAGCCTTTATTTGGAATTGGAAAGATGTCTGAAAAATCTCACCTACCACAACTAATACTTGCCTTTATATAGCAAATTACATTTGGGCCAGGTATCCACTAAGCAAACATGGGCCAAGACTGTTCTGTGCAATCTAAATACAAGAGCCCAAAATATAAACTGTATGTAAACAAATATACATATGTGACTAAGAATATACAATGCAAGCTAACTACATAATAACCCCAACACCCCCTTCAAGCTGGAGGGTGTACACACACCAAGCTTGCCAATAATGTGATGATGAGCAGGGCCAGAGAGCGATTTGGTGAACATATCAGCAAGTTGACCAGAGGAAAAAACAAAATACAGTAAAATAAGACCAGAGTGAAGCAATCACGAATATTATGACAGTCAATTTCAATGTGTTTTGTGCGCTCATAGTAGACAGGGTTCTTGGCAATATGTAAGATTTCCTAGCTGTCATAGTAAACAGAAACTGGATGAGAAATAGGATAACTAAAATCACATAGTAAATGCACCAACCAGGATAACTCAACCACCACATTTCGAAAAGCTTGATATTCCGCTTCAGCAGCAAAAAGAGAAATTGTAGGTTGGTTTTGTACTTTTCTAAGATTTGGGAGAGCCGCCTAAGGTAATGAAATAACTAGTGACTGATCTACGAGATTGAGCACAAGCATCCTAATCAGAATCAGAATAAGCCAATAACGTCATATCAGAAGAATTAGACAACAACAACTCCTGATCAAGAATGTTCATCAAATATTACAAAACATGAAGTCCAGCTAGAAGATGAGGCACCTGAGGTTCCTGAAGAAATTTCTTAGATATTGAACAGAGTAAGAAATATCAGGCCGAGTGTGTTGGAGAAAGTTCAGTTTACCAAAAAGACGACGATAAGTAGATGGATCAGTAGGGGGTACCCCATATCAGCAGTAAGTTTGAGAGATGCATCAAGTAGAGCAGTAATAGAGAAAAACTAGTCACCGTGAAATTCAGATAATGACTCAGAAGTAAACTTCTTTTGATCTATAAGATAACCTTGAGGATGACTAGTGATTTCGAGTCCCAAAAAAAATGAATAGTACCAAGATCTTTTATCCTTAATTGAGAATCCAAAGAGGAATTTCGATTGTCTAAATCAGTAACATCATCACCAACAAGGAGGATGTCATCAACATAGACAACCAACACAGTGAGAGATCCATCATTTGACTTAGTAAACAGGGAATAGTCATTCTTATGAGAATAATAACCCCTGTGTGATAGAGCCTCTGAAAGTTTAGAAAACCATTGTCGAGAAGCCTGTTTCAGTCCATAAACTGATTTCTTTAACTTGCAAACTAATGAAGAAGATGTAGGGATAGAAGAGGAAAATTCCAATCTGGGTGGGGGCTTTATATAAACTTTCTCATGGAGATTCCATGAAGGAAAGCATTATTAACAACCAATTAATAGAAAGTCCAGTTATGTTTGGCAGCTATGGATAGGTGAAGGGGGAGAAAAAATATCAGCAGATGGGATAGAAGATGAAGGAACTAGAATAGAAAAAACTAGTGGAGGTAGATTCATTGAAACTGAAGCATGCGAAATTGTAACTGAAGGTTTAGAAGAATAAGGGAAAATATTTTCATGAAAAATTATATCTCTGGAAAAGAAAATAGATTTAGCTAAGAGGTTAAGAAATTTGTAACCCTTTTTTCACATAGATACCCAATGAAAACATAAGGGAGATCTCCTAGCTGAAATTTATTTCTTCCATGAGCAGGGGCAGTTGCATAGCATAGACATTCAAAAGATTTTAGATGGTCATATATATGAGAGGAACCATACAATTTTTCATATGGAGACATCTGAGATATGGCAGGTAAAGGTAGTCTATTGATAAGATAGGTAGCAGTTAGCACACAATCTCCCCAATACTTAGTGGGAAGTTTAGATTGAAAAAGCAAGGTTGGAGAAGCTTCCAAAAGGTGTTTATGTTTTTTTTCCACAACACCATTTTGTTGTGGTGTGTGTGAAATGAAAGTGTGATGAAAAAATATTATTTTCATAAAAAATGAAAGATGCTTCAAGGCTGCTACCTAACTCATAGGCATTGTAAGATCTAAAAGATTGGACAGAAGTTTTAAAGTAAACCTTTACCATAGAGACAAAATCTTTAAGAATGGAAAGAGAATTGTTCTTGCAAGCAATGAGATGAGTCCATGTAACTCTAGAAAAATCATCAACTAGGGTTATAAAGTATCTGTAACCATTATATGTCCTGGTATGGTAGGGTCCAAACAGTAAATATGGGCCAAGACTGTTCTATGTTGTCTAAATACAAGAGCCCAAAATATAAACTGTATGTAAAAAAATATAAATATGTGACTAAGAATATGCAATGCAAGGTGACTACGTAATAACTCCAACATCTTTTTAGTATTTAATTAAATTCATTTAAATAAATTTAACTAAGTAGGCGTTTGACCAAAGAAATTTCTTCACTTTTTTGGGAAAATTACTTTCACTTTTTCACTTTAGTGAAAAAAGTAAAAATAGTGGTATTTGTGCATAAGAATTATTTCACTTTAATGATTTTTTTTTTTTTTTGAAAAAGTGAAAACAAGTTTTACTTGTTTTTACTTTTTTCACTCTTATTTCTCTCAGAAAATTTTCAAAAACAACTCCACTTTATATTCATGGTCAAACACAACACCAACTCCAACTTCAACTTCAACTCCAACTCCAACTCCAAAAAATTATTATTTTCTGAAACTATGAGATTAATTATAATCCCTTTAAATAAATATTGAATTATAGCTAGTCACTTCAAGTTTAACTCAAACTTAAGGCCGATTATTTTTTTAAAAGAACATCTTACAAAGTAGTTCTGAATTAATTAAGCATAATAAGAAATAGGGGTGATCTATCACTTTTTCTTGCATTAATAAGAATATTTTGTATAGGACAGTCCGATGCATCAAAACTTTTGCTATGCTCAGGGTCCAGAAAAAAGTCGGACCACAAGGGTCCATTGTACCCAGTATGAAAATGGAAATTTTATTTATGCATGGTATGTTGGGAAAATCGGGTAATTTTCCCACTAAAATGGAACAACTAAGTGAAATGAACTGATTCAGAACAATTGAACCAG
Organism: Capsicum annuum; assembly: GCF_002878395.1. NCBI lineage: Eukaryota > Viridiplantae > Streptophyta > Magnoliopsida > Solanales > Solanaceae > Capsicum > Capsicum annuum. Next base: position 27,742,752 of record NC_061111.1, read on the forward strand.
ACAGAACACTAACATATAAATACCTGACAAATAATATTGAATACTAAAAATAAAGACACCAGAAAATTTGATAACGGAGTTCAGCCAAATAAGCTTGATCTTTGAGCACCCAATATTTCCTATTAATTGTGGGAGAAGAGAACAATTTTGGGATGATTCAAATGGAAGGAGGAAAAGTTCTTTTATAACTCTAAAACCTCCTCCCCAAATTATAAAACAATGATGTGGGAAAAAAAAGAGCCAAAAAACCAACAAATCTCTACCTTGGCTCAATTTTAATCCCACCAAAATATAAATCTTCTCAATCAAATAAATAATAAAAAAATACGATGCTTCCAATTTTGAGCCGTGAGGTGCCAACTTCAAATGTGCAGGATATTAACCAAGTTTAAATAGTGTTCGAACTTGGCCCTTGTAACTACCTTGGTCAGCATATCTGCAGGATTATCCATAGTATGAATCTTCTGGAGAAGTATCTCCACCTGTTCGAGAATTTCCCGCACAAAATGATAGCGAACATTAATATGCTTCGTCCGTGCATGAAAGACTTGATTCTTTGCTAAATGAATAGCACTCTGACTGTTAGAATACACCTCAAGTTATTTCTAATCAACTCCCAGGTCTTTAAGAAACCCACGAAGCCAAATTGCTTCCTTCACAGCCTCTATAACTGCCATATACTCTGCCTCTATTGTAGACAAAGCCACTGTAGACTGCAAGGTAGACTTCCAACTAACTGGCGCCTTTACTAAAGTGAACAAATAGCAAGTTGTAGATTGTCGCTTATCCAAATCACTTGCATAATCAGAATCATAATATCCAACTATTCATTGACCAAGTGATTTATCCCGCTCAAATGTCAATCCAACATCTACGGTATTTTGGAGATACCGCAGAATCCATTTCACAGCTTGCCAATGATCCTTTCTCGGATCATGCATGTACTTGCTAACTACATGAACAACTTGTGAAATATCTAGTCTCGTACACACCATTGCATACATCAAGCTTTCAACTGTATTTGCATATGGGACTTTTGCCATGTATTCTCGCTTTTCATCAGTTGTCAGAGATAATCTGATACTCAGTTTCAAATGAGGAGCAAGTGGGGTATTTACAGGTTTTGTATCATCATGCATACCAAAACGTTATAGTAACTTCTTCAAATATTGCTTCTGTGATAGCCAAAGTTTTCCCCTCTCTCTATCTTTGCTTATCTCCATGCTGAGAATCTTTTTGGCTTTCCCCAAATCCTTCATCTCAAACTCTTTACTCATTTGAGCCTTCAATCTATCAATTTCAACTTAGCTCTTTACTGCAATCAGCATATCATCAACATCTAAGAGTAAGTAGATGTAGGAACCATTTTGAAGTTGGCACAAATACACACAATGATCGTATTTGCTTCTCCTGTACTTCTGACTCTTCATTATCCTATCAAATCATTTGTACCACAGTCTCGGAGATTGTTTTAGTTCGTACAATGATTTTCTAAGTTTACAACTCAATCTTTTTTACCAGCAAACTTATATCCTTATGGCTGAGTCATATAGATTTCCTCATTCAAATCATCCTGTAAAAACACGATCTTCATATCAAGTTGAGCTAGCTCTGAATTCAAATGTGCTACCAAGGCCAACAAAATTCTAATGGAGAAATGTTTTACAACTGGAGAAAATACTTCATTATAATCAATTCCCTCCTTCTGACCATAGCCTTTAGCCACCAATCTTTCCTTGTAGCGAATGTCTTCTTTATCAGGAAATTCTTATTTCTTTACAAATACCCATTTGCACCCAATTGCCTTTCTGTCTTTCAGTAGTTATGTCAGCTTCCACGTCTCGTTCTTCTTAAGAGATTGCATTTCTTCTTTCATTGCACCTGCCCAACTGCCACTTTCTGTGCTTCGAATGACCTCTGGGTAGGTGGATGGAACATCTTTATCAGTAACTGAAAGTGCATAAGCTACCATGTCAGTGAAACGAGCAGGCTTCTGAATTTCTCGCCTCTGTCTTCTAACTGCAATTGGTTCTGATTGCTGTAGAGATTCTTGGGTCAAAACCTCTTTCTCATCTGACTCCTCTTCTGCCATAGTAGATTCAGTGGTGGTGCTTCATGATGGGGTCACCACTGTTTTCTCAAACTCCACCTGCTTAGAATTATACTCCACCTGCTTCATAGTACTATCATCTTTCTCTGGAATTTACCTTGTTCAATATGACAGATTCATCAAAGGTAACATCCCTGCTGATAATCATCTTTTTTGCCTCAAGACACCACAAATGATATCCCTTCACTCTAACATTAAAGCCCATGAAAAGAGCCTTCTTTACTCGTGGATCCAACTTTGATTCAATCAGATGATAATATGCAATAGAACTAAAAACATGTAAAGTATCATAATCAGTTGCAGGTTTTCTAGACTATACTTCTAATGGAGTTTTGCCACATATAGTAGATGATGACAAACGATTGAAGAGATGTTGAGTATACGTCACAGCCTCAGCCCAAAATTTTCTGTCTAACCCAACATTAGACAACATACAATGAACTTTTTCCACAAGTGTCTTGTTCATATGCTCTAACACCCCATTTAGTTACGGTGTTTTTCTAACAGTGAAGTGTTAAACTATGCCACAGTCTTGGCCTACATTCAGGAATGGATCACTTTTGTATTCTCCTCCATTGTCTTTTTGGAGAACCTTGATCTTTCACCCTGTCTGGTTTTCAACTTGATCTTTTCACTTAAGGAAAATTTCAAGCACTTAATCCTTGTTTTTCATAGTAAACACCTAAACTCTCCTGGAAAAATCATCAACAAAAGTGACAAAATAATGCTTACCTCCATGGATGGAGTTTTGGCAGGTCCCCACACATCTGAGTGCACATAATCCAAAATACCCTTGGTATTATGAATTGCAATGCCAAAATTCACTCTTCGTTGCTTTCCCAGAACATAATGCTCACAAAATTCAAGTTTGCAAGTCTTCGTACTTTTCAAAAATCCTTGCTTAGCAAGAATTTGCAAGGACTTTTCACTAACATGTCCCAACCGCATATGCCACAGTTTCGTTACCTCAACATCTTTCTTGGTGGTAGAAGTTACTGCTGCTACTGTCCCCCAACACTATACTATCTTGGTAGTAATACAAATTGTTCTTCCTCATGCCTTTCAACATCACCAGTGCTCCTGAAGTTACTTTAAGAACTCCATCTCGTATCATCACTACTAGGCCCTTAGATTCAAGAGCCCCTACTGAGATGAGATTCTTTTTCAACTTTGACACGTACCGTACATCCCTCAAAATTCTGGTGGATCCATCATGATTCTGCAGCTTGATCAAATCTATCCCGATTGTTTTACATAGATTATCATTACCCATGTAGACAACCCCACCATTGAGTTCCTAAAACTCAGAAAACCATTTTTGAATAGGACACATATGATAGGTACATGCTGAATTCAATGTCCACTCATCTGGATGAGATAGTGTTGAAGGCATAACAACTAAGGAAACATTTGATTCTGCATCACTTTTACATTCTGCAATATTTGCATCTTGCGGATCGTACGGACTCTTTCCTTTCTTTTTCAACTTCGGACAGTCTTTCTTCCAATGCCCTTTCTCATGACAGAAAACACACTCATCTTTGGCAACGACTCGGTCCTTTGATTTGGACCTTCCTCTTCCCTCCTTTGTCTGGCTTTGTTGACGACCCCTTGCCACCAATGCTTCTTCAGATGTTGTTGATTTGGTTTTCATCTTATCCTGCTTTCTCAATTCATGACTATATAAAATAGAACAAACAACATCTAACGATACATTCTCCTTTCCGTGAAGTAACGTAGTTTTCAAATGTTCAAATTCATTGGGAAGAGATGGTAACAACATCAAAGCCAGATCCTCATCCTCAAATTTCACATCTAAATTCAACAGGTCTGCTACTAATTGATTAAACATAATGATGTGTTCATTCATAGTAGTACCTTATTGATAATCAAATAAAAACAACCTTTTCTTCATTAGGAGCTTGTTCTGACCATTCTTTTTCAGAAACTTATCCTTCAACGCCTTCCATAATTTGTGCGCAGAAGTCTCATTCTTGAAAGCATACTTCTGCTCTGGACAAGCATGATCGAATTATTCCACACGCCAACCGATTAATAATGCTCCAATCTTTTTCTTCTACCTCTTCTGGTTTCTTTTCTTCAATAGCAATATCAAGACCCTGCTGGAAAAGTGAGTCCACAACCTCTCCTTGCCACATGCCAAAATGGTCAGTACCATCAAATATTTTCATCGTCAACTTCAGACAGGACAACGGGAACCTCGACCATGATGACGAGGAGCACGATGCCCTCGGCGTAATATTTATAATAGGATCCTCCTTTTCTTGATCTTTATTTGCCATTACAGACTCAATAAAAAATATTCAATAGTACAACAACTGCAAACAACCCAAGAGGACCAAAGTAATTCTTTTCTGATGTGGAAGATCAGACAGAGCTGCAACCACAGAGCATACTCAAACAGAACCTTAGCCTAGGACAAACCTTGGGTTCAAAAGGACCAAAGGAATTCTTTTCTGATGTGGAAGATTTTCCCACTAAAACGGAACAATTAAGTGAAATGAACTGATTCAGAACAATTGAACCAGACAGAACACTAACAAATAAATATCCGACAAATAATATTGAATACTAAAAATAAAGACACCAGAAAATTTGATAACGGAATTTAGTTAAATAGGCTTAATCTCCGAGCACCCAACCTTTCCTATTAATTGTGGAAGAAGAGAACAATTTTGGGATGATTCAAATGGGAGGAGGAAGATTCTTTTATAACTCTAAAACCTCCTCCCCAAATTGTAAAACAATGATGTGAGAGAAAAAAAAGAGCCAAAAAACCAACATGGTACAAGTATAGATTGACATTGATCACGATGGTTTTCTTTTTGGTAGTCATCACGATGGTTACAAACAATAACAAAATTTGATATGAAGCGTTATTTTTTTCACAATTTATTTTTATTATAATACACCTACTTAAGAATCCTATTCAACTGGTTCAAAGAGCACTTTAGATATGTGAAAATTGAGTACTTCCTCTGTGACGTGTGCTGAATAGTAAAAGCTCTTTGCAACTGTCAAAAATGTTTTCTTCATATCTTTATTTATGCAGCACGATGAATTCTCCAACACTAGTTTTACTAGTTCTTTCATGTTTGATTCAATCTCATTGGTGCGAGGGCTCACCTGTCATTTTTTTTTTTTTAACAATTGACAAAAGCATTAATAAAACAATAAGAATTCGGGAGAAAGAAAGAAAAGTCAAAATATGATATATGGGTTATATCACATATTTGGTCACTAAACGTTCGTAATGTCATAAACAGATCTTTTGTACATTGAATAATGAATGGGATGGAGAAATTAATCTTTAAATAGATAATTATTTTATTTGATACGTTTTATATAGCTATTATAAGAAAAAATTACTGGTTTTATTGGACAATTAAATAAATTACAGTAAAACAAATAAAAATTAATAGTTGATAAGAATTTACAAATTGCCGTATGACTCAATATTTAATCCATCTTGACCATCATATCTCAATCTAACTTTCCAAAGCGGATCAAGAATGATTCGTTCATTGAGTCAACTGATTTTGGTTCATCCAAATTCAGTCAGACTTACATTTATCACCGATAACACCGTAGAAGCTTAACTTTAAGGAAGCCCAAAAAATAAAATAAAATAGAAGCTCTTAGGATGAATAGAAAAAACTATATATCGTAAATAGCTCGAAGAAAACGATTTCTAACCTTTCCACTTTGAAGCTTGAAACAAACTTTGTTGGTAATGTTAGATATATTCTTGTAATCTATGTTGGATAAAATGTCATCATCTACCATAAGGCCACCACAAAGATTAATTGTGCGCACTAGCAGTTCGGCTTCTTCTTGACCTGCACTTTTCTCCTCTCCAATAGACATCAACCATGTTCCCCACTGCATATAACAAAAATAAAAATAGTAAATAAACAAAATAACATCAAGAAATTAATCTAAATCATTTAAAGTGAATAATTAGTTACATATCTTCCTCATGTTTGTTGATTTATTTTGTGTTAACACATATAAGAATACTAATTTAACTTTACAAATCAAATATTAATTTGCTTGATAAGTGAAAAAGCAATACGAGAAAAAAATACAGTTATTAATAAGCTATAAGATCTGTTGCTAATCAATCAATCGCTAAATAGCTCATAGCCAAAAATAAATAAATAAATAAAATGATTTGCTGCGGATCTATTGATAAATAAAATTAGCAAAAAAATTTTGTTATTTAGTGACAGAAACTGCTCGTCATATAATTTTTTTTCAGGTGAAGTGATAAGTTATTCAATAGATACTTACAGCGGAGTGTAGTTGTAGGTGAATGTCTTTACTTAGGGTTTCATAAGTCTCTTCTGAAAGTTGGTGCAAAAACTGTAGAAGATTGTTTAGAAGCATCTGCCTTGTTTCATTCCTACTGCATGAATAGAAAAAGCACACAAATCAAAATTATCAAATATGATCTTCCAATTTCTTTTATTTTTTCACATCGAATCCTTTGTTAATTTTTAGAGTAACGTTAAGTGTAGAAAAATCACTTGCAAGCAAATATGAGCAAAATCGATATAAATTTTTTTAAAAGATTACTATAAAAAAGGATTTATGTATATACGCATATACCAAAGCTTTTAAAAGTTGTGTATATATTGAAAGTTTGGTTCGATTTGACTCAATTATTTTTTACACTACGTAACAATCCAATAAAGTTATAACAACTATGATTATACACTTAGTGGTCGTTTGGTTTGAGGAGTTGAAGCAAATAATTTCGGGATAAAATAATAATCCCGGGATAAAATTTTCTATTCCATGTTTGGTCGATAATATTCAGGATAACTTATCCACTCAATTGGTGGGATAACAATCCCGGTATAATTTATCTTTGGGATAAATGTATAAAAGGACAAAAATACCCCTAAACTCTATTATTTTCATTTCTCACACTCATATATATATATATATATATATATATATATAAATAATAAATTATGTTTAATTAACGTATAATATATTCATTAATTATGAATATAATATGTTGCGTAATATATAACGTAATTATGTATAATATTATGAATATATATACGTTAATTGATGTAATAAGAACTCTTAGAAAAAATGTTTATGAAATCCTCCAGTAGCACTAGTCTAATTTGAACATGCCTATTATGTAGGAAATCAATTTTGCAATTTTCTTTAATACCACATTGTACTGGAATTTGCTCTCGTAGTTCTGTTATCTTAGGACAACCATAAGAAAATCTATCCACTATAGCGTAATGTAAATTCTTATGTTTAATTTTATATATATATATATATATATATATATATATATATTATGTTAATATGTTTAATTATAATATATTATGTTTAATTATGTTTAATTATATATAATTTAATTATATATAACATAATATATAACGTAATATATTCTCACGCACACATAAATTATGTTTAATTAACGTATAATATATTTATAAATAAATAAATTTTGAATAGTTTACCGTTAAAATGGTTGTAAAATATATAAATTATGTTTATTTATATATTTTAATTTCTCTAAAAATTAGAAAAAAATTTAAGATGGACCATTTAAAGCTTAAATATATATATATATATATATATATATATAAAGTTAAATAAGATGGAGGGTATTTTGGTAATCAATCAATTTATTCCTAGAAATTATACCATGCATATTACCTTGAATACAACAAACCAAACACTCAATAAAAAATAATCTCAACGTAACTAATCCCAGTATAACTTATCCCGTCATAACTTATCCCAACATAACTAATCCCAGTATGACTTGTTTTCAAACCAAACGACCCCTTAGTATACAATTATACTACAACAATAACATACCCAGTGTATTGCCACAAAGTGGCATTTGAGGAGCGTAAAGTGTACGCAATTCATATCACTACCTCAGTAATAACAGTACAACAAACATCACCAAAACACCACAAATAAGATACTACAAGACACACGCATAACACTACGACTATAGGCACAACTACGAACAAAGCACTCTTCCTACTAGTAAGGACTCACTCCCACCCACTAATCCTCTACCCTAATTTGCGTTCTCCACACCTTTCTATTAAAGGTTATGTTTTCCGTAAGTTGTAACTGCTCTATGTCATGTCTAATTACCTCCCTCTAATATTTTTTCGGCCTACCTCTATTCCGCCTCAAACCATCCATAGTCAGCCTCTCACACACCTCCATACTGGGGCATCTATGAACCTCCTCATCATATGCCTGAACATCTCAACCTCGCTTTCCACAACTTGTCTTTTACCGTCACTTTCACCTTCTCTCGAATAATCCATTTCTAACCCTATCTCTCCTAATAAATCCATACACATTCAACATTCTCATCTCCGCCACTTTCAACTTTTGAATATGGGAGCTTGACTGGCTAACGCTCCGCTCCATACAACATAATCGGTTGGACTACCACTTTGTAGAATTTGCCTTTAAGCGTAGGAAGCACCTTCTTTTCATACAAGACTCCGAAGCGAGCCTCCATTTTAACCACCCTGCACCAATATGGTGTATCACATCCTCATCAATCTCTCTATTTTTCTGAATCATAGACTCAAGATACTTGAAACTATCTCTCTTCTGAATGACCTGAGAATCCAGCTCACTGTCACATCACCCTAGCTCATGCATCAAATCATTGAACTTACATTCTAATATTCCGTCTTGGTCCTGCTCAACTTAAACCCCTTTAGACTCTAAGATCTGTCTTCAAACCTCCAACTTATCATTACCTCCTTTTCAAATCTCGTTAGTTAGCACCACTGGCGGACCAAAGATTTATGGATTGTGGGTGCTTAAAAAATTAAAAAGCTGAAAAAAATAAAAAATCACCTCAACAAGGTTCGAACCCGGGACATTCCTTTAATGGGGAAGCTTAAGATCAACTTAAATGCCAGTGCACCCAACCAATTTTGTTTCAATGGGTGCTTTTATATATTTTATACCTATTTTCGTATATTTTTTATGTAATTATATCTATTCCGCGTCGAGTTCAACAGGTATCGGAGCACCCAAAAATATATGTGGGTACACCCCTGGTTAGCACAACATCATCAGCAATTCTATTGATAAAAATAAATAAGTAAACCCCGACGACAACTACAAACCTGTTTTTGGTTGAAGTGGTAGGTTCGTCTTCAGTGAAATAAGATGTAATCATCTTACACATTATAATAGATTTAGCCCATGCAAGTCTTTCTCTTGATCTCCCTACTTCAAATATACTTGCTGCGCCTAAGAAATAAGCTACCAATAGCTCCTTTTTTCTTATTCCAAAGTGTTGAAAATTGCATTGTGCAAACCACCTAAAATAATAGAAAAAAGTTATATTTATAAAGGAAACTTGAATTAATTTGTCTTTTTCTTCATATAATAAACAATTGATGGAACTTTAATTTGCCAAGAATTATACGTACTCTTGAATAATGGTCCATTCAAATTGATGTTGACTTTGGCATTTGTTGTAATCTAATCTTGCAGCCTCAAGATATACATTATTGCTTATGTCTGGCATTCTTCATTCAAAAAATTCCAAATATTAAGACACCATATTAGCTAGTACAAGAAGAACTAAAAGTACACACTCAGTCAAATATTGAGAATTTTATTTTTCTATATATAGAAAACATATAATGCACCAAAATCCAAACGTTTATTTGAATGCACAAATAAGGTAGGGAATGGTGATAATGAGGACATACCGTAAGAGAAAGATCTAGTAGTTAATTAAAAGCTCTTGTACCAGGCTAACTATCTTCTCTAAAAATTTAAATTATTTAAGAGACCATAATTTTAATTATTAGCTAATTAGCATCCGACAGAAATGCAGGATAAGGCCGTATACAACACACCCTTGTGGTTCGGTCTTTTCCCAAATTCTGTGCATAGCGAAAACTTTAGTACATCAAACTGCCCATTTTTATGTTTTCAACACGCTAGAAATACCTGTGTAACGTCTTGCCAATCCAAATGTCATTTGCTCCACCATATTGCTCGAGGTATGACCGAGCTTCCACCCTGGGTAGGCTAGCATACCATGGAACTCCCAATGCATATCGTATCTATAATTAAGTTAGATTAGGAAACGGCGTTAACTCCTATAGACTGACAGTATTGTACAGTACTATCAGACCACTTGAAAGATAACTACAAGTAACTCAATATTTTCCGAAGTTATATATGCACCTCTCCAGGGATATCTTTGGCTATTAACCATTTGTCTAAGGACTGGTTATTTGACAAACAATGTTGCAAGAAATTGTAGGTAAATTTCTTTGCATCATCAAGAATTTTCTCTCCCGGGAATGAAACTTGAGAGCATCTATAGAGATTGTACATAGCTGTTGGTGACTTGTCTGTTTCACCCATTAGGCAAAAAAAATTGTCACCATCTTTGAATTTGTTGAGCACATCTGTGGCATATAAACAATATATATATTGGTTAAATACAACTATTAATATTTTAAAATTTTCTCAATAAGGACCATGGGTGGCAATTGGCAAATGGGCCTAGGTTGAATTTGTACGAATTAAAATAGACTAAATCAATAATTAAGTTAATATTGTTTAACCATGTCTAAAAGTTAATTGTGTTGAAAAGAGCTAATATAATGAGTTGTCATAGTTCAGTCAGCCCAATTCATATTAGGTTTCAAACTACTAAAAATTATACAAATACACAACTTATGTTTCCAATATTACAAAAAATCCTAGCTCCCTAAATATATTTTAAAAATCCCAACATATACACAAACTATGTATATGTCGGCTGTGTTATGTATATTAATAGGGAGAGAAAGTAAAGTAATTAAAAAAGTGAGAGAAAGTGTAATTACTTTCAAAATTATTGATATTTATGTTGTTTATGCAAACCAAACAAAACTAATATACAAAATTCTTCTTTATCATGGCTACAAAATATAACATACAGTAACAAACAAAAAATATTTTTTTATGATAAAACTTGACAAGGTTTCTCATACTACTTTGGACCTAGTATTAACTAGTCTTAGATGTGAATTTGAGTGTCAATGTGGATTAAATAATCAATAAATTAACGGGTCATTTATCCCAAAAACTCGTCGGTGAGTCGTATTTTCATGAATTAAATCACTCTTAAGATTAAGACTTTATTTTGACTTGCCTGGATTAACATCATATCCATGTAACCTTAGAAGCCTAATAGCCATGCATGAGTCATCAATGTCACAATAATTTGAATTCCTTCCACTAAAAATTCCAATCTCTTGATTCCAGTATCTGTAATTTAAAAAAATGAATCATAATCTGCAGTTACATAAGTAAAGAAGCATAATTAAGGATATTAATTAACATTATGTTGTTGCTTCAATAATCAATACACTACCTTTGTACATGATCTAACATGTCCTTGAATTCTTCCTCAAAATAATATGAAATTCCAAGACGTTGTAATCGATCAATTGCCCATAGTCGCGCTTGCATATCTACTGGGTAACTGTGCGGAGCTGAATATGCGATGCAACATATATGTTAGAATGCACTTACTATAGTTATCTTTTAATTAACTTGATAATATAAAATTTATTTTACACTTCAGTGTATAACGATTAAACACTATACAAAATGAGAAATAGTAGACATCAACAAAAAAATTATCATATTCCATTTCAACAAAAGGGAGAAAAGAATATTAATTATTACTTACCTCCTCCATTATACTTATGAACAACCCTTTGAAGATATTTCAAACAATTTTGATCATTTGTTTCCATAAATGCAAAGGCAGTTGAGGCAATGGATGTTAAAAATGAGCCATCTGGCATTTGAAGCCTCAAAAGCCTTTTCCAATCCAAGTCACGAAATCCTTCTAATGAAAACAATAATGTTGTTGGAATTGTATGTACCAGATCCTTAGGAATTCTGTGGAAAATAAAAATATTATCATATAAATTAATAATTTTCTTAATCATTCTATTTGCTGTGCTCCTTTTTGCTTGTCATAATTCGATTTTCGAGAGTTAATTTGATTAATTTTCAAAGCTAACTTGAATTAAATTAATCCGATATTTTAAAAATATAATTTAAGTATGAATAAACTATACAAAAAGTACTATAATTTACAATTCATCTCATATCAAATCGGTGATGGATATATTCTAAAATATAAAGGTCAAAGATTATATGATTTGACTATTAAAATATGACATGACAACTATTTTGAAAAGAAGAAAATAATTGTATGTCAAACGAAAAAGTACTATTGATGGAATTAAATACCTTTTAAATTTCATTTCTCTCCTTGCACATATATTCTTCAAGACGGGAGCATCATAGGGAATGTCAATATCCAAATGTTGAGCTTTCTCAAGGAGCGCAGGAAACACAATTTCAAATCCACATGTCATGTTTTCAACATTCCCTGTTTCTATCTTGCATATGTTTTCCTTTATAAACAATGCACCTAATATATATTTAACAAAAGAAAGTCGCACCATGAGATTTACTTAAGAAATGCATAATTGGTAGCAACTTTGTTAACATTGATAACTATGCGTCAATACAAAACAAGTTAGCAAAACAAATTAGCATGGGATGTGTGAATCCTTACTGATCATCTATTCAATTAAATTCATATCATATTAATTGTATGGTGAGAATGCATTATGATTTAATTAGTTTTACGTCGGACAGTGGGCCTAATTAAGTCAATCCAAAGTTTAGTTAAATAGGTGCGGATTGTTAAGACCATATAAGAAACTAACTACTAATCCCTTCCTATGTTAAAAACACATTCGCGCAAGCCCAAGACTATGACATTTTGGTACATGCACAACATAATATTGGGGTCAATAACGGATAAATAAAGAATTGAGATAAATCTAGCTCCTCTATTATGATAAAATGTAAACATTGAACTTTATAACTGAACCTCAAAAGCTATCATAAGAGCTGTTGATTGCTCAAAACACTACCTGAGAAGCCTACTATATATTTAAAGTCAAATCAAGTTTACCTTTGTTTCTCATCTCAGGGGCAGTATTCCAAGTTGTTAGTGCAACAACACATGCTAATGTGTTCAATAGACGATCGTAAATGCAAAAAATAGACTCCTCTCCCCATGAACCATCACAAAGTTGATTGTCTACTATCCATTGAAGACAAGATGGAAATTGTGGTTTATCACTTCCATTTGTATCTCTAATTAGGGCAACCCATGCTGTGTCATAGGGTGACACACTTGAAATTCCATCTTTCAAGCTATTCAACATATCTTTGATTTTCTCTACCAACTTCCCTGTCTTGATTGTTTTAGTCATCTATATATGGAAAAAAATTGTTAATTACACGTAGAGATTGATTTAAAATTTTAATGTTGTAGGTTCTGAAACTCTAGGACACGGCGCTAACTACATTTGGAATAGATGATTTATACAATCAAGTGAGTATTATAACATAAATACAAAGCTTGAGCTAAAACTAATGAATTCTGTCGAACCTGTGATTTGAAATGTAGATTCATAACCTGATTACACGTACAAATTACAATGTTTCATCTTTTTCTTATAAAATAATTACAAGTAAATCGCTATCCGTTCAAATTGGTTATTAACCTTAGCTTCTATAATCCATAGGATAAACCATCATGATAATATTTTTGTTTTATTTTAGTTTTCACAAAATTAGGGGTAGGGAGTTACAAGGTGGGGAATAGAACATTCACCAACAAGACTAAAGTTTAGCTAATCAACCAACTGAGCTACTAAAATTTCTCCTAATTAATGATAAAATAAAATGAAAAAAAAATTACACTACTACTCTACTAGTATATATGACGATAAAGTCTTTGACTCAACACAAGTATTTGCTCACTCATGGTATGATTTGTTAAACAAAAGCGAAGAAAATAAAATGATTGACCAATTTAATTTCGATTTAAGGTATCAATTAACTTCACAATTATACACTACGTACTAGTATAATTTAAGGGTGTCAAACGGGCCAGTTAAAACCGGCCCGAACCCGCCTGAACCCGTCCACATAATTAAATCGGCCCGGTAAGCCCAAGGGCTTTAGGGATCCGGGTCCCGATCCAGTTGGATTTTTTATTTGGGCCCAATTAACCCGGCCCAAACCCAACCCGGTTTGGGCCAGCCGGTTAACCGGCCAGGCCCAGCTAAGGTTTTTTTTTTTTTTTTTTTTTTTTAAATTCAGAATTTCACAAACTGAAATTAAAAATTTAGTTTTAATACATTATTAATTTACTATCAAGTATTATTAATTTATTATATTAAGTAGCATATGTTTTATACTTTTATTTAAAGTAGTGTATATATTAAATGGTATATATATATATATGTGTGTGTATATATCTTCTAAATCTAAAGTAGTATACATTTAACGTATACATGTGTATATGTTTTATAAATTAGTATATATATATATATATATATATAGTGTATGTTTTATTTAAAGTAGTGAATATATTGAATGGTATATATATGTGCGTATATATCTTCTATAGATGAGTATATTCAATGTATACGTTATGAATATGGTTTATAAATTAGTATATAACTATATATATATATATATATATATAAATATTGCAGTATTATATATATATGTATTGTAGTATATATTTTATTTAAAGTAGTACATATATATTGAATGGTGTGTATATATCTACTATAGACATATATATTTAACGTATCCAAGTGTATATGTTTTACAAATTAGTATATAACTATATATACATATACATATTTTAGTATATATATATATATTATAATATAATATATATTTTATTTAAAGTGGTACATATATATTGAATGGTGCGTATATATGTGTATAAATCTTATATAGAGGTATATATTTAACGTATACAATGTGCATATGTTTTATAAATTAGTATATAACTATATATATAGATACATATTGTAGTATATATATCTGTATTGTAGTATATTTTTTTTAAAGTAGTACATATATATTGAATGGTGTGTATATGTGTGTATATATCTTCTATAGACGTATATATTTAACATATACAAGTGTATATGTTTTACAAATTAGTATATAACTATATATATATATACATATTGTAGTATATATATATGTATGTTGTAGTATATATTTTATTTAAAATAGTACATATATATTGAATGGTGTGTATATATGTGTATATATCTTCTACAGATGCATATATTTAATGTATACAAGTGTATATGTTTTACAAATTAGTAAATAACTATATATATATACATACATATTGTAGTATATATATATGTATATTGTAGTATATATATTATTTAAAGTAGTACATATATATTGAATGTTGTGTATATATGTGTATATATCTTCTTTAGACGTATATATTTAACGTATACAAGTGTATATGTTTTACAAATTAGTATATAACTATATATATACACATATTGTAGTATATATATATGTATATTATAGTATATATTTTATTTAAAGTAGTACATATATTTTAAATGGTGTGTATATATGTGTATATATCTTCTACAGATGTATATATTTAATGTATCCAAGTATATATTTTACAAATTGGTATATAACTATATATATATATATAAATATTGTAGTATATATATGTATATTGTAGTATATATTTTATTTAGCATATGACATATATATTGAATGGTGTGTATATATGTGTATATATCTTATATAGATGTATATATTTAACGTATACAAGTGTATATATTTTATAAATTAGTATAATATAACTATCTATGTATTGTAATCCATGTATATTATAGTATATATTTTATTTTATGTAGTACATATACATTGATTGGTGCGTATATATGTATATATATCTTATATATATGTATATATTTAACGTATACAAGTGTATATGTTTTATAAATTAGTATAATATAACCGTCTATACATTGTAATACATATATATGTATATTCTAGTATATATTTTATTTAAAGTAGTACACACATATTGAATAGTGCGTATATATGTGTATATATCTTCTATAGACGTATATGTTTAACGTATGCAAGTGTTTATGTTTTATAAATTAGTATATAACTATATATATATATATATATATATATATATATATATA